>NC_090178.1:50921961-51044461 GCF_024679245.1 Pseudorasbora parva
AGACATCAGTGGGTTAATTAGAGTCTCTTGAAGCATCCAAAATACATTTGGGTCCAAAAATAACAAAAACTACGACTTTATTCAGCATTGGCTTCTCTTCCGCGTTTGTGTTCAATCCTCAGATAAAGATTCAAACGGTTATGAGTCAGCGAATCAATCAATGATTCGGATCGCGTGTCAAACGGCTGAAATCACGTGACATTGGCGATCCGAATCATGACTCAATTCGCTGATTCATAACCGTTTGAATCTTTATTTGAGGATTGAACACAAACGCGGAAGAGAAGCCAATTTGGGCCGCTTTTCTTCAGCTGGAACTGGAGCTTTGGGTAATCATGAATGGCTCCCAATAGCAGTCGATTTTGTCTCAAAATATTCTAAAATTTTGAAAGTAAAGAGGACTTTTACCTTTCAGCACGACAAGGGTCCCAAACAAATCCCCATCATAATCAACCAAAGAACGGCTTCTGCAGAGAATGCATTTGACTGGGAGTGTGAACAAGACGGTTATTGGGCTTCACTACTGAAAAGAGAAACTGTTTATATTACCGTAATGTTGCTGTTTTTAAAACTATAAGTAGAGAAAGGCTAACAGACACCGATAACTTACACACACAAATATTACCTAACATCAGTGACAGATTTAACGTGTCAATGAAGTGACCTTGATAAAGGGGAATAGTTCACAATTTCAATGTTGAACATCGAGGCAGAGGACCATTTGATGCATTTATTTATTTATTTATTTAAAAAATGTCATTGTGTGTAAATAAGACGGTTATATCTCTCTGTGTGTGTGTGTGTGTGTGTTTGTGTGTGTGTGTGTGTGTGGGGGGGGGGGGGGGGGGCATGTTTTTGTGACATATGAGGACACAAATGTGTATGGGTATGGTATTACAGGAGAGGGTGAAATATGAGGACATTACCCATGGCCCCACTTTTCAAAAGGCTTATAAATCACACAGGAGGAGTTTTTATGAGAAAGTAAAAATGCAGAATGTTTCCTGTGATGGGTATTGGGTGTGTGTGTGTGTGTGTGTGTGTGTGTGTGTGTGTGTGTGTGATGGGTAGGTTTAGTGGCAGTGTAAGGGGATAGAAAATACGGTTTGTACAGTATAAAAACCATTACACCTATGGAATGTCCCCATATGTCACAAAAACAAACGTGTGTGTGTGTGCGTGTGTGTGTGTGTGTGTGTGTGTGTGTGTGTGTGTGTGTGCGTGTGCGTGTGTGCGTGTGTGTGCGTGTGTGCGTGTGTGTGTGTGTGTGTGTGTGTGTGTGTGTTGATCATGATAAAGCTGTAAGCTGTGACATCTACCAGCCTGGGTCTGTAATTCAATCTGCACTTGAGATTTCTCTGTGCGAATTCTGGCTTTCAGCATCAGATAGCCCTGCATCTGCCTAATAAATTCACATGACAGTCCATGAAACGCTCCCATAACCAGCGACACCAGATGATTTTCCGCTTCTGACAAGCTCTTGTATTGAGTATCATAACAGTTACTTTGTCTTCATCCAGAGTGGGAGAGTAATATCAATCCATTTGATGATCCAGCAAAGCGAGTCAAGCACTTCTGTATCAATCTTCATACACTGCTGCCGGTTGTCTAACAAAAAGCCCAGAAATGGGATCATTCAATCAGCGGCCACTGGCTGCCTGACTGGCTTTCTCTGCGGCTCAAGAGCTTAAAGCTGGCTGTCAGGTTTGCTCTGCCGTTCCTCCGCTGTCTGCCTGTCTCCTTCTCTCTCTCTGTCAGCTTATGTGTTTGTAAGGCCTGAACGCAGCTGTTAAAAAATGCTTTAAACGCTGTACTTGTCAAAATGCTTGTGTAAAAATGTATACACTTTATTTTGATAGTCTAATTTAGACGTTCTGCTAATATAAGGAACTGTGTAACTGCATGTCAGCTATCATTGGACTGTGAGTAAAGTGTGAGGTTAGGGTAAGGTGAACGCGTCGACCTTTGCAAAGTGTCTAGTCATGAAGAATGTCTTTTACTGCACACACTGCTCTTCTTCCTCAGTCATGTTGTCTTGTTTCCAGTCCAAATATCTAAATATTCTTAAATCAAGATGCATTTACTAGATCAGTAAAACCACATGAGATATTTTTTCATAATTTCTTAAGAAAAAAAAAATAAACACTTAATTTTGATTTTATTTTTAACAATACAAGAAAAAATATCTCATGTCGTTTTACTGATCTAGTAAATGCATCTTGATTTAAGAATATTTAGATATTTGGACCTCAAACAAGACAACATACTAAATAAGAAGAGCATTTTGCGGTGTTTGGGGAGCATCAGAATAAAGTGTTTGCAGATATTAAGCAGACAGTTACTAATAATCATGTTGCTCATTAGCATGTATATTACTGGGATATTGGCTGTTTATTAGTTTATAAAGCACATAGTAATGCCTTATTCTTCTTGAGTTTATTCTACATCCTTACAGGGAAAGTTCACACAAAAAATGACCATTATTCAATGATTTACTCTTCCTCAAGCCATCCTAGGTGTGTGTGACATTCTTCTTTCAGACAAACACAATCAGAGTGATATTAATAAATGTCCTGGCTCTTCCACAGTTTATAATGGCAGTGAATGGCAGGCTAAAATTTGAATCCCAAAAAAGTGCATCTATCCATCATAAAAGTGCATCTATCCATCATAAAAGTGCATCCATCTATCATAAAAGTGCATCCATCCATCATGAAAGTGCATCTATCCATCATAAAAGTGCATCTATCCATCATAAAAGTGCATCAATCCATCATGAAAGTGCATCTATCCATCATAAAAGTGCATCTATCCATCATAAAAGTGCATCCATCTATCATAAAAGTGCATCCATCCATCATGAAAGTGCATCTATCCATCATAAAAGTGCATCTATCCATCATAAAAGTGCATCCATCCATCATGAAAGTGCATCTATCCATCATAAAAGTGCATCTATCCATCATAAAAGTGCATCAATCCATCATGAAAGTGCATCTATCCATCATAAAAGTGCATCTATCCATCATAAAAGTGCATCTATCCATCATAAAAGTGCATCTATCCATCATAAAAGTGCATCAATCCATCATGAAAGTGCATCCATCCATCATGAAAGTGCATCTATCCATCATAAAAGTGCATCTATCCATCATAAAAGTGCATCAATCCATCATGAAAGTGCATCTATCCATCATAAAAGTGCATCAATCCATCATGAAAGTGCATCTATCCATCATAAAAGTGCATCTATCCATCATAAAAGTGCATCTATCCATCATAAAAGTGCATCCATCCATCATGAAAGTGCATCAATCCATCATAAAAGTGCATCTATCCATCATAAAAGTGCATCAATCCATCATGAAAGTGCATCTATCCATCATAAAAGTGCATCTATCCATCATAAAAGTGCATCAATCCATCATGAAAGTGCATCTATCCATCATAAAAGTGCATCCATCCATCATAAAAGTGCATCAATCCATCATGAAAGTGCATCTATCAATCATGAAAGTGCATCAATCCATCATGAAAGTGCATCTATCCATCATGAAAGTGCATCTATCCATCATGAAAGTGCATCTATCCATCATAAAAGTGCATCCGTCCATCATAAAAGTGCATCCATCCATCCATCCATCCATCATAAAAGTGCATCTATCCATCATAAAAGTGCATCTATCCATCATAAAAGTGCATCTATCCATCATAAAAGTGCATCTATCCATCATAAAAGTGCATCTATCCATCATAAAAGTGCATCCATCCATCCATCCATCCATCATAAAAGTGCATCTATCCATCATAAAAGTGCATCTATCCATCATAAAAGTGCATCAATCCATCATGAAAGTGCATCTATCCATCATAAAAGTGCATCTATCCATCATAAAAGTGCATCAATCCATCATGAAAGTGCATCTATCCATCATAAAAGTGCATCAATCCATCATGAAAGTGCATCTATCCATCATGAAAGTGCATCTATCCATCATGAAAGTGCATCTATCCATCATAAAAGTGCATCCGTCCATCATAAAAGTGCATCCATCCATCCATCCATCCATCCATCATAAAAGTGCATCTATCCATCATAAAAGTGCATCTATCCATCATAAAAGTGCATCTATCCATCATAAAAGTGCATCTATCCATCATAAAAGTGCATCCATCCATCCATCCATCCATCATAAAAGTGCATCTATCCATCATAAAAGTGCATCTATCCATCATAAAAGTGCATCTATCCATCATAAAAGTGCATCTATCCATCATAAAAGTGCATCTATCCATCATAAAAGTGCATCTATCCATCATAAAAGTGCATCCGTAATAAAGGCCTTATTAGTTTAGTAAATCATGTGGTCATTTATTTTTATTCTTGGGTGAACTGTCCCTTTAATCCTACCTGATACCTAAACTTAAAAACTAGCTTACTAAATATTAATACGCAGTAATTAGGAGTTTATTGAGGTAAAAGTCATAGTAAATAGTGAGAATTGGACGCTAAACTTAAGTGTGACCAACGTTATTCATTAAAAAAAACATATAGTGACCAAAAGGATTACAGAAATATGAGGAGTTTATATCCAGCACTCTTTAGGTCAAAATATAGCAAAAATGTCCTAATCTATCTTATTTAGTCAGAAAAAAAGCGCCTTAATGTGTGTCATTTTGGGTTCTTCTGCTCCATTGCATGAGTGTGTGTGGCGTCTCCATCCCGGGCGTTTCGTGGCTGTACAGGAGGACTGAGATGAGAAGATGTGTCCGGGTAAAATACGACTCAATCAACAACAACAACAATCAACTTTAACCCTTCTCATAGATAGATCTAATCGTGGCCTAATGTTCTGTGAAGATGGTCCTTTCATATTCTCTAATGTTGCTCTCTTTTCCACAAATCACTAGATTATTTTTTGCTTCTGAAACCACAGGCTAAAAGAATAGATGGAATTTGCTGAAAAACTGAAATTGAAACCCCTCTAATACATAAAAGCGGCTTTAACGCAGTCCGTCATTTGTTGGCGGGACCTGAGGGCTGCACTCACATCAGCAGAGCAGTAATTGGTTCCTCTAAATCTGCTGAGTGCAAAAAACACCAAACTATTTTTCATCAGAGCCTAAATAAAAGAAACCTGACAGGAAGAGCGTTTGTGTCTGTGCTGAGCTCTGTGGTTCAGCTCTGTAGGTTCATCCACAGGCTCGCGTCTGTATCTACAGAACGCTTCATGGCCGTCCGGAGAGAGGCAGCTCAAACCCATGGGCAGTGTGGAGAGAGGTGACTCAAACCTATGGGCAGTGTGGAGAGAGGCGGCTCAAACCCACGGGCCGTGTGGAGAGAGGCGGCTCAAACCCACGGGCCGTGTGGAGAGAGGCGGCTCAAACCCACGGGCCGTGTGGAGAGAGGCGGCTCAAACCCACGGGCCGTGTGGAGAGAGGCGACTCAAACCCATGGGCAGTGTGGAGAGAGGCGGCTCAAACCCACGGGCGGTGTGGAGAGAGGCGGCTCAAACCCATGGGCCGTGTGGAGAGAGGCGGCTCAAACCCATGGGCAGTGTGGAGAGAGGCGACTCAAACCCATGGGCCGTGTGGAGAGAGGCGGCTCAAACCAATGGGCCGTGTGGAGAGAGGCGACTCAAACCCATGGGCCGTGTGGAGAGAGGCGACTCAAACCCATGGGCCGTGTGGAGAGAGGCGGCTCAAACCCATGGGCAGTGTGGAGAGAGGCGACTCAAACCCATGGGCAGTGTGGAGAGAGGCGACTCAAACCCATGGGCCGTGTGGAGAGAGGCGGCTCAAACCAATGGGCCGTGTGGAGAGAGGCGGCTCAAACCCATGGGCAGTGTGGAGAGAGGCGGCTCAAACCCATGGGCCGTGTGGAGAGAGGCGGCTCAAACCCATGGGCGGTGTGGAGAGAGGCGGCTCAAACCCATGGGCCGTGTGGAGAGAGGCGGCTCAAACCCATGGGCGGTGTGGAGAGAGGCGGCTCAAACCAATGGGCCGTGTGGAGAGAGGCGGCTCAAACCCATGGGCCGTCCGGAGAGAGGCGGCTCAAACCCATGGGCCGTGTGGAGAGAGGCGGCTCAAACCAATGGGCCGTGTGGAGAGAGGCGGCTCAAACCCATGGGCCGTCCGGAGAGAGGCGGCTCAAACCCATGGGCCGTGTGGAGAGAGGTGACTCAAACCCATGGGCCGTGTGGAGAGAGGCGGCTCAAACCCACGGGCCGTGTGGAGAGAGGCGACTCAAACCCATGGGCTGTGTGGAGAGAGGCGGCTCAAACCCATGGGCCGTGTGGAGAGAGGCGGCTCAAACCCATGGGCCGTGTGGAGAGAGGCGGCTCAAACCCACGGGCCGTGTGGAGAGAGGCGACTCCAACCCATGGGCGGTGTGGAGAGAGGCGGCTCAAACCCACGGGCCGTGTGGAGAGAGGCGACTCCAACCCATGGGCGGTGTGGAGAGAGGCGGCTCAAACCCATGGGCCGTCCGGAGAGAGGCGGCTCAAACCCATGGGCCGTGTGGAGAGAGGCGGCTCAAACCAATGGGCCGTGTGGAGAGAGGCGGCTCAAACCCATGGGCCGTCCGGAGAGAGGCGGCTCAAACCCATGGGCCGTGTGGAGAGAGGTGACTCAAACCCATGGGCCGTGTGGAGAGAGGCGGCTCAAACCCACGGGCCGTGTGGAGAGAGGCGACTCAAACCCATGGGCTGTGTGGAGAGAGGCGGCTCAAACCCATGGGCCGTGTGGAGAGAGGCGGCTCAAACCCATGGGCCGTGTGGAGAGAGGCGGCTCAAACCCATGGGCCGTGTGGAGAGAGGCGGCTCAAACCCACGGGCCGTGTGGAGAGAGGTGACTCCAACCCATGGGCAGTGTGGAGAGAGGCGGCTCAAACCCATGGGCAGTGTGGAGAGAGGCGGCTCAAACCCATGGGCAGTGTGGAGAGAGGCGGCTCAAACCCACGGGCGGTGTGGAGAGAGGCGACTCAAACCCACGGGCCGTGTGGAGAGAGGCGGCTCATCCATCATTATAATAGTGCATCAATCTATCATAAAAGTGCATCCATCTGTCATCATGAAAGTGCTCCACACAGCTCTGGGGGTTAATAAAGGCCTCATTAGTATAGTAAATCTTGGGGTCACAACTAAACAACTTAACGACAGTTCAGTATCCGGCCGTGATGGAGACGTTTGCGCCACAGAAACTCTGCGATCAGTCGCACATGGAGGGCGTTTATACACAGATGTCTTCTTCCACCTTTAAGTGCTTGTGGATTTCTCTGGCCTTTGAAAGTCTCTGATTTAGCTCTGCGGTATTAGCTCATTTTTCATATCCATTGTTGGCTTGTCATGGTGTCATAGCTGCTCCGCCAGCCTGTTAGATCAGTCCAGATGGATAAATCACTGCACATCTGACACACTCATTTAATTTGCGCGGCTCTGCCGAGGTGGCGCAGTCGTTAATTGAAAAATCCCTGCTCCCCCCGTCGAGTGAAAATATTCCCTCCTTTTTATTTTATTTTTATTAACAGATATTCAGCGTGATTTCCCTCAGTAGCCTATCGACTGCCCGCCGGGCACTTTGTCATCTATCATTGTATATTTTATTAGTCGATTGCCTGACTTTCTTTGAGCTCAAAAGTTCTTAAGAAAATCACTTTCCATATAAAGACTTCATGGATATTTATAGGAATCTACATTCATGCAATTCTCTATGCTATGCTGGTTCCGAACCCCAGAGCCTGCATTATTTTTTTCCATCTGTGAAATAAAGTAACAGGTACTTAATGTAGCAAAAACAATTTGTCCAGTGGTTATTTTCCCCATTGAAGGCGTGCGTCACTCGCTAAGGGCTCTCCTTATCACAGCGAGGCTAATACATTTTCTCACTGTGCTCCGCTGCTTTCATTTTACAGCTGAGGAACTCAGTGGCTTCACGCTGCGGCTGAAATAGGACCCCAGTTACCGCCGCAGCCCCACAGAGTGTTTAGGTAAGTGTGCAGAACAAATGCTGAAGTCTTTCAAAAAGTTTTCAGTCGTTTCAGTCACTGTTCTTGCCGGCTTTATGGGCTACGTGCTGCCTAGACGGCGATAGGAAGCTTCATAATCCACAATAACAGGAGACGGAGAGCGGCTTTATACAGTATCCCATCAGAACGTGTACTACACTGTAAACAATATTGTTGGTTTAACTTAAAAAAGTAAGTAACCTGGTTGCCTTAAAATTTTGAGTTTATTGAAATTAAAAATTTGAGTCGATACAACGAAGGAAATTCGTTTGATAAATAGAAACTCAAAATATTATTGTATCTGAACCACATAAAAAATGTGATAAATCATGAAAATAGCACAATTTGGCTGCGTCATCAGAAATAAAACACACAATTACCCAATATGCTTACAACATCTTTAAAAAATATTTGAATAAAGGTTGTAGATTCTCAAAAATTTTCAAGTATTAACTCAAAATTTAATTTCAATGAACTTAAAAGTTTAAGGCAACCAGGTCACTTATTTTTTACAGTGTAGCACAATATATGAAAATAATAGATCTGAAATATAGTGAGTGAGCGGTTCCAAACCACACGATCTACCGCATTTCATTATATCGGCCACATTCTGAGACAGAACTGCATCTTCAAAGAAAAAAGAAGAATACAATTAAAAAATACATTAATTAAATGTAATTTATCCAACTTGTCCTCCAACCAATACGTCTATACACTGTAAAAAAATAAAAAATAAAAAAATAAAATAAAATATATATATATTAAAAGTAAGTGACCTGGTTGCCTTAAACTTTTAAGTTCATTGAAATTAAATTTTGAGTTAATACAATGAACATTTTCGAGATTCGGCAACCTTTATTGAAATATTATAAAAGATTTTGTAAGCATATTGGGTAATTGTGTGTTTTATTTGTGATGACGCAGCCAAATTGTGCTATTTTCATGATTTATCACATTTTGTATCTGGTTCAGATACAATAATATTTTGAGTTTCTATTCATTAAATACATTTTCTTCATTGTATCAACTCAAATTTTTAATTTCAATAAACTCAAAATTTTAAGGCAACCAGATTACTTACTTTTTTAAGATAAACATTTTTTTTTTTTAAGTGTATATGTCACTTCTTTGAAATAGGACCCATAGGTGCACTCCACTTTCATTGTAAAGCGGTTTCCCCTTTCATCTGCGTCATTATTTCGGGTTTTGCATAGCTCAGATGGCAAAGCATTACAATATACATATAAAGCATTGCAATATATATATATATATATATATATATATATATATATATATATATATATATATATATATATATATATATATATATATATGCTAAATGGAAATATAACAAATGGTGGTAAAAAGTCCACGTTGCATTAAAATGAACGTGCATTTTAATCGATAACGACTTTTTTTGTCATTGACATTTGTCATTATTTTCACGCCAGCTAGAGGGCGCATGACTTTACAGTTTTTCTCATTCGCTTTGGTGCATTTCTCACATCACTATTTACATTTGCACAAGTTAATGCAGATCTAGAAATAATTAGTACAAACCTGCAAAACCTGGATCAAAATGGAGCTCATTCCTAAACGCAAGTATTCATGTCAGTGTCTTCAAGAGGAAAAGTCCTGACACCATTGTTCAAGAACAAGATCGTTAAATGCTCCGTCTTGTTTTCATTATGACAGTTTACTCTGTAATATATACAATAATATTTTGAGTTTCTATTTATTAAACTAATTTCCTTCATTGTATCAACTCAAATTTTTTTATTTAAATGAACTCAAAATTTTAAGGCAACCAGGTTACTCACTTTTTTAAGTTAAACCAACGATTTATTTTTACAGTGTACAGCCACATCATTTCATCATTGCAGCAAATATCGTCTCTTGCGTTCCAGCAAGAGGAAAGTATTAAATGTGCAAAATTTCCATGACAGATTTTCACACAACATTTTTGTATGTTATGAAATGAGGACTATTAGTTTAATAGGGAATGACTATTCAGCATTCACGTATGTTAATATTAACTGACATAAGCAAATGATAATGTTATAAAACGTACGAGTTGTATGAAAGCTGTTGATGAATGTCCAAAAGCATTTGCAATTTGTTGGAAGGAATGAGAAACTGCTACTGATGAGCATGAATGGCTAAAGGAGGTTGAGCTAACTGCTGTGCATGTAAATAGTGCTGTGAGAAAGCGACTGAGAGAAACTGTGAAACCTCAATAAAGGTCGTAATAAGGCGCTTGAAAAGCAACCCATAGAGTCGTGTTTTGTTGGAGGACAGGTTGCATTTATCAAGTCATGTGTCAAGAATCAAGGATTTTAAAGTCGGCATAAAAATGCAAATGGATATAAATTGCTGAGTGAAATGGGGAAACGCAGGACAGGCTTTTCTCCATTAGGAACGGATTAGATCATTCGGGATCAATTGTTGTCATTTGCTAATTTATGCGATCTCCTGTGAGTGACACACTGCAAAAAATGCTCTTCTTACTCAGTATTCTTGTCTTGTTTTAAGTCCAAATATCAAAAATTCATTCTTACATTAAGAAACATTTACTAGAAAATCAAAAGTTTGTGTTTTGTTTTAGGGGGAAAAACTAAAAAATAACTCTAAATGAAGAGAGTTTTTGCTTAAAATAAGATAAATGATCTGCCAATGGGGTGAGAAAAATAGTCTTAATTCTGTTCGGAAACAAGAAACAAGATTTCAATCAGAAATAAGATTATTTTTCTCACCCCATTGGCAGATCATTTTGCCTGTTTTAAGCAAAAACAAGCAAAAATATCTCATGTGGTTTTACTGATCTAGTAAATGCATCTTGATTTAAGAATATTGAGATATTTAAGTAGTTTCAAACAGGAGGAGTGAAATGTTATAGTCTGGGTTAGTAGACATTATGAAATAAGGATTATGGCGGAAAAAAAATACGAAATTATAATAATTTTGAAAAGTTTTTATACAACACAGACTTTTTAATATGACTGATGTGTGTGTCGCTCTCAGTCTCAGTGTGTGTGTCACTCTTCAGGACCAATCATCAGAGCTTTCGGTTTCGCCAACATTTGGTCTAAAGCAGAGATTTTCACGCTGTACGAAACATATATTCCATCTGATGATATTATTTGATGTGTATGGTCATGCGTTATGAGCATCTATGAGCATTTGCAGCTCGTGTGGTTATCCGGTGACCCACCGAGAGGCATTGGTGTGTCTATCCCAGACTCCCTGTCTTCTGGAGCACCTGGTGGGATTTTGTCATATTTTTGCATCACTTTCATGGGAGTGCCAACAGCTCCGACAGTGTGTGTGTGTGTGTGTGTGTGCCGCACACAAAAGCCATCCCATGGATGAAAGCATGTTAATCAGCTTATTGCGAATGGGAAAGGATCACTGAAAAGAAAGAAAACACTGCAAAAATGCTCTTCTTATTTAATGTTTTTTTTTCTTCTTACCAGTCCAAATATCTAAATATTCTTAATTTTTCTCACCCCATTGGCAGATCATTTTGCCTGTTTTAAGCAAAAACTCCCGTCATTTAGATACTTTTCCCCAAAAAACAAGAAAATTTTAATTTTACTGATCTAGTAAATGCATCTTGATTTAAGAATATTTAGATATTTGGACTGGAAACAAGACACAATACTAAATAAGAAGAGTGTTTATTGCAGTGTATAGGCTGCCAGTGTGTGTGTGTGTGTGTGCTCATGTGTGTGTGTGCTCATGTGTGTGTGCGTGCGTGCGTGTGTGGACGTGTGTGTGAGGCCTGGTAAATCCTATGCTATGGGGACAAAATGTTTTTGGTCCCTATGAGGAAAACATATAAATATAAATCACACTAATGAATTGTGTTTTGAAAATTTAAAATTGCAGAATGTTTGCTGTGATGGGTAGGTTTAGGGGCAGTGTGTGTGTGTGTGTGTGTGTGTGTGTGTGTGTGTGTGTATGTGTGTGTGTGTGTGTGTGTGTGTGTGTGTGTGTGTGTGTGTGTGTTGGTAGGACCGCGTGAGGTTTGAATCCCTTGTTTTGGTGCCGCTCCATCATGTGTAAAGCGAGTGTCCGGCGTGTCCTGCTGTCTGGGGCACACTCAGCATGGACTGAGCTTCAGATGTGCTGTACTTCACTAAACCCGCTTGGGTTTCATCGCCATAAGCCATTCGGACCCCATCCCGCCTCTAACGCTGAGCACAGGGCCTGGAAGACTTCATCAGATGAGCCCTGAATGGGGAGCGCTCCTGTTAAAGCCCTGCTTTAGTGTGTCCGTGCCTGTATGTCTGCACACACACACACACACACACACACACACACACACACACACACACACACACACACACACACACACACACACACACACACACACACACACACACACACACACACACTGCCCCTAAACCTACCCATCACAGGAAACATTCTGCAAATCATTTCTCTCAAAAAAACTCCTTGTGTGTGATTTATAAGATGTTTTCCTCATGGGGACCTAAAAATGTTGGATTTCAGATATTGCCATCTTTGTGGGGACATTTTGTCCCCATAACGTAGGGATTACCAGGCCACACACACACACACACACACACACACACACACACGCACACGCACACGCACACACACACTGCCCCCAAACCTTCCCATCACAGGAAACATTCTCCATTATTACTTTCTCAAAAAAAAAACTCCTCCTGTATGATTTATAAGCCTTTTGAGAAGTGGCTAATGTCCTCATATTTCACCCTCTCCTGTAATACCTGTGTCATATAGTATTATTTCTTTCACGAATATCAAACAAAATCCATAACAAGTAATCCAGTTTAATTACAACTTCACAAATGTTATCTAAAGAGAAAATCTTTTACAAAACCTTATTGGCGAGCCAGACGATGGCTTTGTTGGATCCATGGAATGCCCAAAGTAGTAGTTCCCTTTATCGAGGGAACGAGACGCTGCGTCGAAACGCTACGGGAACGCCTCTGCGTGATTGCGTCATGAAGCACTAGTGAAATCAGTCCAATAGCGAGGAGATACGTCATAGGCGGGTGACGTCATCGACCAGGAAGCTATAAAGCACACCCGGACCGAACGGTCGTCAGCTTCTGTGTCTTCAAAAGCGCTCTATGTGAATATTGTTTGTCCATTTCATGTGTGTGTTGTCTATTGAGAAAGAGAAAGTATGGCGAGCAAACAGTTTAAACAGTGTGTTACTCCCTGCCCACGCTACATCACGGGTGGGGATACACACGAACTGTGCGTTATGTGCTTGGGGCTTGAGCATGCCCAGTCAGCTCTGGAGGGGACCGGCTGCGAGCATTGCGAAAAGCTCCCGATGAGAACGCTTAGATCACGCCGGGCACTCTTCGAGGAGGGTGCTTCGGCTCGCAGTCCTCAGGTCTCGGGTCCCGCTGTTGCCGAGGCGCAGTGAAGGCTCGCGTCCTGGGGATCGCAAATGGATCTAGTGGCGGGGTTAGAGACGGGTGATCCCCTATCTCTGCCCTTACCCGCTGGATCTCACGCCTCAGTTCATGAGTTGGAAGCACGCTCTACGGTTTCTTCTGCTCGTGCTGAGGCGCAGGCGCAGCAGCATTCCAGTTCCGAGGAACTGGATGTTGTGAGCCTGGATGATGATGATCATATGTCGCCAGCACACACATACGCTAAGCAAGAGGAGCTATTGGAGGTTGTGACTCGTGCCGTAGCTAGATTAAGCCTCGACTGGCCGGCTGAGTGACAGGAAGCCCGTCAACATAGTGAATTAGATGAGCGCTTCCTACCATCTAGATCGCAACCTCCAAAGCGGGGCTTGCCGTTTTTCCCAGACCTCCACACCGAGGTGTCGAGGTCCTGGGCGAAACCGGCATCATTCAGGGTCTTCATCCCCGCCATATTCAAATGTCATAGGGTTGAAGAGCCACGGTTATGCGGCGATGCCTCAGGTGGAAGAGACGCTCGCGAGCTATCTCTCCCCTGAGTCCGCATCGTCGCTGAGAGCCCCGCAGCTGCCCACTAAACCAGTAAGAACAACATCAGCTTTAGAAAAAAAAAAAAAAAAAAAAACAGGGGCTGGTCTGCTAACCCTGCCACCTATGGTGCTTCAGGGCGCGGCAGTCCCCGGCGAACGTATATCTCCATGTCCGCCCAGAAACATAGCGGCGTGGGGATGTTCGCGCCCTCCCAGGTGGGCCCTCAGGGGGTCAGTTCGGTTGCTCCCTGCCGGGTATCCGTTACAGGACACCGGGCTGACCGCCCGGGGGAATCCAGAGGCCAGCCTCGAGAGGCTGGTTCCCTTAGAGGATTTTCTGGCAGCGTGGAAACTTCTGCCGAATATCTCAGAATGGGTCCTGCTTACAATAGAAAAAGGGTACAGAATTCAATTCGGGTTACACCCGCCCGTGTTCAGCGGGGTTACTCCTACAGTAGCAAGCCCCGAGCAGGCTCTGGTCATGGAACAAGAGGTGCAGACTCTTCTGCAAAAAGAGGCTATAGAACGGGTCCCTCCCCACTGCAGAGAGTCGGGCTTTTACAGCCGGTACTTCATAGTTCCAAAGAAGGATGGAGGGTTAAGGCCTATTTTAGATCTGCGTCAGTTAAACAGGGCAGTAAAGAAACTAAAGTTCAAGATGTTCATGCTGAAACAGATAATGTGGCAGATCAGGTCCGAGGACTAGTGTGTCACAATAGACCTAAAAGATGCATACTTCCACATCTCCATCCTTCCGCAGCACAGAAAATTCCTCAGGTTTGCTTTCGGGGGCGAAGCTTACCAGTATCGAGTGCTGCCATTCGGCCTAGCTTTATCGCCCCGCACTTTCACGAAGTGCGTGGATGCAGCTCTGGCTCCGCTGCGACTCCAGGGCATTTGCATTCTCAATTACATCGACGATTGGCTCATATTGGCACAGTCGGAACAACTGGCGGTTCAGCATCGAGATGCTGTCCTCCCCCGTATAAAAAAAGTGTTGGGGCTAAGGTTGAACGGAAAGAAAAGTGTGTTGGCACCTCAGCAGAGCACTACTTTTCTGGGGGTGGTTTGGGACACAAAAAGAATGTCGGCTCAGCTATCTCCTCCCAGGATAAAAGCAATCCTGGATACCGTAAACCGAATAAGGCTAGGTCAGTCACTCACTGTGAAACACTTGCAAAGAGCGTTAGGGGTGATGGCGGCAGCCTCCGACGTGATACCTTTTGGCCTGCTGTACATGAGACCCTTACAGTGGTGGCTCAGGACCAAGAGCTTCTCCCCAAGGGGAAATCCATTTCGCTTGATCAAGGTCACACAGCGCTGCCTACGTGCCTTGGTGAAGTGGAAGGATCCTTGGTTCCTACCCCAAGGTCCAGTTTTGGGGGTTCCTTGTCGTCGCTTAACGCTAACGACGGATACCTCCCTAACTGGTTGGGGGGGGGGGGGGGGGCGGTCATGAGTGGCCGCTCAGCTCGGGGTCTGTGGAGCGGCCATCAGCTTTCGTGGCATATAAACCAGCTGGAGCTGATGGCCGTGTTCCTGTCACTCAGGCACTTTCCCCCAGACCTCAGGTGCCACCATGTGTTAGTTCGGTCGGACAACACAGTGGTGGTCTCCTATATAAATCGGCAGGGGGGTCTGAGATCGCGCCGGTTGTGGAAGTTGGCGCATGAAATGTTGATTTGGGCCCGAGACAAATTGTTATCTGACAGAGCAGGGTTACCTGAACGTGGCTGAGGCTACGTCTGTACGCCTTTCCCCCTCTGGCGTTGCTCCCAGGAGTGCTGGAGAGAGTTATTATCAGCTGTTATTGGTAGCCCCGTTCTGGCCGGGCCGAGTATGGCTGTCAGACATTGTGTCTCTCCTCGAGGGTCCTCCGTGGGATATCCCGGTCAGGAGGGACCTTCTCTCCCAGGCAAGGGGGTCAGTAGTGCACCCCCGCCCGGAGCTATGAAAACTGTTGGCGTGGCCTCTGGGGGGCCCAGCTCGTAGAATTGGGTCTATCTACTGAGGTGATAGAAACCAGAGCACTCCATGTTGCACTCCAGAGCACCTTCTACGAGGAGACTGTATGCCCTTAAATGGAGAGTTTTCGTCGCCTGGTGCACAGGCCATTCTTTAAACCCAGTTCACTGCCCGGTCGGTTCGGTACTTGAGTTTATGCAAGAGAAGTTCTCCGCATGGTTATCCCCGTCAACTCTAAAGGTGTATGTGGCGGCTATATTGGCCTACCACACCCCGATAGAAAATGCTTCAGTGGGGAGACACCCATGGGTTACTTGTTTCCTCCATGGAACGATGAGGCTGAGGCCTGCGGCACGCTCGAGGGTGCCTACCTGGGATTTGGCCATTGTATTAGAAGGCCTAATGTTAGCCCCGTTTGAGCCTATTGAAGAGGTGTCAGAGAAGTTCCTCACGTTGAAAACGGTGTTCCTTCTGGCTATCTCGTCTCTGAAGAGAGTAGGGGACTTGCAGGCTCTGTCGGTAGCGCCCTCTTGCCTTGAGTTCGCACCTGGAATGGTGAAAGCATTCCTGTTCCCGAGGGAAGGGTATGTTCCTAAGGTCCCGACTAACATAGCGGGTCCGGTAATGCTGCCGGCGTTCTGTCCGCCTCCGTTCCTTGACCAAGACCAGGAGAGGCTAAATCTGCTTTGCCCAGTGAGGGCCCTAGATTAGTATGTCCATAGAGCTGCCCTGTAGCGAAAATCGGAACAGTTGTTCGTGTGTTTTGGGTCCCCGAGTAAGGGAAAACCGGCGTCAAAGCAGACGTTAAGCAAATGGATAGTCGAGGCTATTTCATTAGCGTACGAGTCGGCTGGACAGCCTTCACCGTTAAGAGTCTGAGCCCACTCAACCAGGAGTATGGCGGCCTCTATGGCTCTGATATCAGGAGTTTCGCTTCAAGAGGTGTGTGATGCGGCAGGGTGGTCCTCTCCGCACACGTTTGTGAGGTTTTACAACTTAGATGTAGTCTCTACCCCAGGGTCCTGGGTGTTTATGGGTTGAGTAATTCACATAGACAGACATTTGGGACTATGGCGGCGTGGGTATTGAGTTCCCGTAACGTTTCGACGCAGCTCGAGTTCCCTCGATAAAGGGAACGTCTCAGGTTACGTATGTAACCATGGTTCCCTGAGAGGGAACGAGACGCTGCGTCGCGATGCCATACTCCTGGCATGCCTGTGACCAACTTGTTCGACTCTTTCAGAAGCTGACGACCGTTCGGTCCTGGTGTGCTTTATAGCTTCCTGGTTGATGACGTCACCCGCCTATGACGTATCTCCTCGCTATTGGACTGATTTCACTAGTACTTCGTGACGAAATCACGCAGAGGCGTTCCTGTAGCGTTTCGACGCAGCGTCTCGTTCCCTCTCAGGGAACCATGGTTACATACGTAACCTGAGACGTTTTTCATTATTAAAATAACTTTAATTGTTTTTAGCAGGTCGTTACACAAAGCACACGCTCTACACTTCACCACAATGGTAACCTCAAAAACACTAACATAACACACACTTAAAATACCAATATTTAACATAAAAAAGTCTCTTCATTTTCTCATCTTGTTAAAAATGCATAAAATAGCACTTCATTTAAACATTTACTCTCCAAATTTAGCCCCTTTGCAAAGCATGATGGGAAGTGAATGTCCAGTTTGATTGGGTTTCTTGATTGAAACGTTATTTGAAAATAAAAATATCAAGTTATGTCAAAGAGTAACGGGTTTAAGTCAATATAACACGAAGCAATCACATTTAAACCAGAACCCTGATATAATGGTGTTAAATCGAGATTAATTGCTCAAATAAAGTGAGCAGCATCATGCAATCAGTTTTTTCATGTGGGCTCATCCTGTTTAAAACACAACGAGGCTAACACAGCGTTCTCCTCTGAGCTCGCTCCGGCACGCTCATACTGAGAGCGGCTTTGTGTCTCATTTGGGACATTTGTGCTCTTGTGTGAAATAATAGCAATAACCAAGCACATCCTTTATCTTCTTTCTCAGCATGTAGTGACTCCAGAAGCGTTCACACATGACCTTAAGAAATCCCTTACACCTCTCTATCTTCTCTCCGCGAGGGATTTCATCTGTGCAAACTGGAGTCACTCAGTCTATGTTTTCTGCTGTTAGGGTCTTCTTGGATGGCCGATTTACTCTGGAATGGAGCTCCCGTCTCTCATCATGTCAGCTAATTTCAGGCATCTGTGTCCTTCCTCTGAGAAGTGGAGGGCTGCTGTTTGCTGAACACCCCATCAGCCCCCCGCTGCGCCACAGAGAGCCCGGCCCAATGGCCTCATCTCGCCATTCCTCGCTGGCTCTTTCACGTACAAACACAACCGGAGCAATCTTGGGATCTTCCTGGACTTTGCAGCAAATGCGACATTTGTTAAAAGCAAGTCAACTGATGCTTTTCGACGTGTTTACCCTCCATACTGCAACCAGCATCTTACCCCAGTTAATGCAGTCATCCAGACACCGCCATAAACTGATTTATGTTTGTGTTAAATGTGAAAACATGAAGAGATGAGCGTATGGTTCAGGTGCCAAGTGAACCGGTTAAAGGGATAGTTCACTTTAAAAGGAAAATTCTGTCATCCTTTACTCATCCTCAATAAGTTGTTTCAGACCTGTATGAGTTTCTTTCTTCAGCTGAACACGAGGGAAGATGTTTTTATGATGTCAGTTACCAAAGAGTTAACTGGAGCCATTGACTTCAATAGTATTTTTTCCCCGTACTTCTGTTTACTCCTAAAGCAAAAAAACAAAAAAAAAACACGTGTTGTCATGAGAATACCGGGGCCTTTAGCGGAAACATCTTGAGTTACGTCTGTAGTGCTTATCTCAGAATCTCACTGCACGTTAATATTAAATAAAAAGAGCTTTTTTTTCTTCACTTCTCCTGGATGAACACACACACACACACACACACACACACACACACACACACACACACACACACACACACACACACACACACTCATTCACTCACACCTTTTCAAATGTCCTCATATTTCAAATAGCTTTAAAAACATAATAATTTTTTTTTTTTTGAGAAAGTAAAGATGCAGAATGTTTCCTGTGATGGGTAGGTTTAGGTTTAGGGGCAGTGTGTTTGTGTGTGTGTGTGTGTGTGTGTGTGCGTGTGCGTGTGTGTGTGTTGTGTGTATGTGTGTGTGTCTTTAGCTCCGCCCACTGCACACCTCCATTGACTCGTCTATTTTCAGAAAGAATCGGTTCAGTTCACACCAAGGTTATTTTCGTAAACGAAAACTGAAACTAAGACTAAAACTATTGGTCAAAAAACTTTTTCTTAAACTGAAATAAAATTAAAAAATCTGAATAAATAAAAAAATAAAACTAAACGAAACTAACTACTCTTACTAAAAAACTAACTGAAATAAAATAATAATTAGCAAAAATAAATATTCGTTTTCGTTATTAATAAGCCCTATTTAATGTGGTGGAAAATCTGACTGTGATGGTTGAGCGAGTGTCTGAATATTGCGCTACGGCGCGTGAAGTGATCTGAGGAGGAGATTAACCGCTGTCCTGTGACGGACGCGTGCAGACAGTCAACACGCTAGTCCTAAACGGCAGTTCACAAAGAATCAATGCGTCCGTGGCAGTGAAAGGGGAAATAACACAAGGTAATGAGATGCACGTTGAACTTCTTTTAACTTAAGCTCACTGTTTTAGAATGCCGTTTCTTACGCGACGAGAGACGCAGGCGCAAAAGTCAGCAACTAGTAGCAAGTAGTAGCCTACTGTGCGTTTGAGATTTCATGTTTGCATAATATTGACAGGCTCATAGGTGTTATCATAATAATTTACTTCTAATAATATTATTATCTGTGTGGAGACATTTCCCCACAAAGTAGGGAATACCAGAACACACACACACACACGTTTGTTTCACTATATAAGTGAGGTGATTGCATGGACTTCCAATGATTTTATATCAGGTTAATGATATTTTATATCCCCTAACCCAATCCCTATCCCTACCCAGCCCAAGAACGTGCAAAACAATAGATTTAAATAAAAACATGTTTTGGCCGATTTATAAGCCTTTTTAACTAGTGAGGACATTTGACTGGTCCTCACTAGTTAAAAAGGCTTATAAATAATAATAAAGTTATCGTAATATTTTACTAGATAAATGAGGACATTGGTCCCCTTTACAATTATAGCACAGCACACACACACACACACACACAGCACAACAGGTGTGTTGGCTGTATTCAGATGACTTTAGCTAGCTTACATTGTACTACTGAGGAAATTAAAATAAGCTTTTAATTGTTTAACAATATTTCATCTTTGTTATGAATGAGTTTGTCTGGAATTTATAATTTTTACTTTTATATTTTACGTTGCATTTATTTTGTTCTTTAAGATAGATCCTCTGAGTATTAGCCTGTCAAAAATATCAGCCGTCGACTTCTCTGGGCTCGGAGGCATCTGGGATGGACCATCACACAGTGGAAATGTGTACTGTGGTCAGATGAATCAGTATTTCAGGTATTTTTTGGGAGGAATGGACGCCGTGTGCTCCGGACCAAAGAAGAAAAGGATCATCCAGACTGCTACCAGCAACAAGTCCAAAAGCCAGGGTCTGTCATGGTATGGGGTTGTGTCAGTGCCCTTGGCAAAGGTAACTTGCACTTCTGTGAAGGCACCATTAATGCTGAAAAGTACATAGAGATTTTGGAGCATAATATGCTGCCTTCAAGAAGATATCTTTTCCAGGGACGTCCATGCATATTTCAATAAGACAATGCAAAACCACATTCTGCACACATTACAAAGTCCTGGCTGCGGAGGAAGAGGGTACGGGTACTTGACTGGCCTGCCGGCAGTCCCGACCTGTCTCCAATAGAGAATGTGTGGCGCACGAAGACCCCGTACTGTTGCCCACCTTAAGACTTGTTTGCAGGAAGAATGGGACAAAATTACACCTGAAACACTTCATCACTTGGTGTCTTCAGTCCCTAAACGTCTTTTAAGTGTTGTGAAAAGGAATGGCAACATTACAAAGTGGTAAATGCTTTACTGTCCCAACTTTTTTTGAAATGTGTTGCAGGTCTGAATGACAGGAAAGGATGCATATTTACAAATGACATGAAGTTGACCGGACAAAACATGAAATATTTTGTGTTCATATTGTCTGCAATGAAATACAAGTCAAAGTAAATTTAGAAATCACTTCTTTTTTATTTTATTTGCACATTCCATACTGTCCCAACTTTTTCTGATTTGGGGTTGTACATTTGTAGATATTAATAGACTGTACAGCCGAATCTAATTCTGCTGCAGTATTGTCCTGTTTAGCACTGAAGCTGCTTTGACACAATCGGAAAAGCGCGATATAAATAAAGATGATTGATTAATTGAGTGATTGAATCTATAAAATAGAACTGGACATTCAACAGCCACAATCAACATATAAATCTGCACTAAATTAGCAAACATTGAAGAACCTACCATATGTTCTATTTTATACAAATTACTTATTCCAATACTGAATACATTTAAAATATATGTTTAAAAAACAACAGTATTAAGCAATCACACTTTCAAAGTCATTTAAAACAACTGTCTTGCATTCTTTTAGAAAACTTTATCGACATAACACATCACACAAACAACATAAAACACTCTACTCTGGCATTATCACTAATAATACAAATTAAAAAAAGTTAAAGCACGTTTGATGGCACCAAAATGAGGAACGGAAATATTCAAACATACGGCAGCACTCGCATGCATTGAACAAAGTTTACAAAGAGAGCCTGTTTTGCTCATGTTTTTCTGTTATTATCGCTGTTGTAGTGAATCTCTGAGGAGCCAGCACGTGCCTCCATCGACAAACATAAACAAAGCATTATTTACAAGTTACGGCTCATTTGCCTCATCAGATGTGAGATGAACCACATACGTCCACACCACAGATATGTTGCTTTAGACAAGCACGGTCGCGGTTTTGGTTTGCGTCATCACAACATTTTGCCGTATTGTTTTGTTGATAAAAGTCTTTACCGAAACTGTTTGGTGGAAAACTGTCCAAAAGCGCACCGTTTCGGTGGCTGACTACTCGGTGCATCCCTAGAGTTTCTCCACCTCCGTTTTTTGTACATTTGTGTTTCATCCATGAAGAAACACCGGCTTTTACAGCAAACAAGATAGCAATCTACAAGCTATCAAACATACATAAGCTTCGAACAGGAAAAGGACGACGGACTTCCGGTTCAAACCCGCTATGAATCATGGGTAAATTCGCTAACCGGGAAAAAGGTGGATATGTAAAGTGCTTTGAGTAACCAGAAAGGGGCTATATAAATGTAACAAATTATTACAATTATATCCGACAGGCGGGGAAAAGTAAGTTACAGACAGTAGTAGAATATTAAAAAATAGCCAGAGTAGACGGTAATGTACTTTACAAGAATGGTTTCAGTGCTGTGAAGAGGGCAAAAACCTGAATGAAAGGGGTCAGAAATATTATATTCAAAGAGAAAAGTCTGAAGCTAGGAACTGACAGGTCAAGGTTGAGATTCTTGAGAACTGGCCTAACAGCAGTAGCTTTAGTGTATCCAGCTCCCCTACAATAGTGGTCCCCATTCCTGGAGCCTCCTCAGCACTGCACATTTCGCATGTCTCCTTATTCAAACACACCTGATTCAGGTAATCAGCTCATTAGTGGCGACTTAACGATCTGAAATGGGTGTGTCAGACAAAGGAGACATGCGAAATGTGTAGTCCCAGCCAACATGTCCCTGTGGGCCCCACATGGGGTTTAGCTGGGCTACATGGGCGTCATCTGGGCATGGGCTCCGGGTGGGCAGCTTGATGGGCTGAATGTGGGCCCCATCTTGGATAAAGTTGTGGGGCCCAGTTAGGTTGCCCATTATTGTTTACTTGAGGGTCCCATGTGGGCCACATTTGGGCTATATTTAGAATTGTAATGTTTTATTGTTTGCAGTTGGTTTTGTTTTTGTACAATTATGGGTAACAACCTAACCCTAACAACTGATTACATTTATTGCATTTTAAGTATTTCATAAGTTTATATATAACTTCTTAATTTTTACCATTTTTTTTTTTTAAATTGTTGATTGTTTTAAGTCTGTAGCACTTTGAGATTTTTTGTATATTAATAAATGTAGTTCTTCCCACAAACCCAGCTGGGCTTCCTATGTGGGACCTAGATGGTTCACTAATGGGAAATGAGTACAAGGGTTGAAAATGGGCAACTCAGTGGTCTAATTCATTCACAGTCAAGACAAGTGCAAACACAGTCAATTCCAAAGGTTGACTGGATAGATAGAACACAAATATCACCCTTGAAATAATTTGTAGTGTTATTTTGACACTTAAACACAATGTGACTTTAATCTAATCAAAATCTAAAAAGGCCAGCACAATTGCAATTTGACCAAAGATCAGGCCATTTAGTGGTAACAGGCACCAAGAGCCTGTGGATACAGAGAAAAAAAGCAATAAAAGTTTATTTTGTGATCACAGAAAAGCGCCATACAGGGACCATTTTATCTTTTATTCAAAAAGTGTACACATTGAGGGAAATATTTCCATTCTCAAATCTTTAATTTTAAATAGATCTTTAATAAATGTTTATGTTGTCACAGAACAACTAGTTTCCAATGATCAATGAGATCTGAGGAGCTTTAACCATCTCCTCACTCAGCTGTCTGTGCTTTTTCCCTTTTTTATTTAGTGCTAATTCAAATAACAAATGCACAAAAGATACCAAATATAGTAACACTTTAGAATACTGTTACAAATAATGTGTAATGCCTTCAGAAGGATTTGGTAATACTCCTCAGTCAGTCTTAGTAGGTTACACCACAATGACTACGTTTACATGGACAGCAGTAATCTAATTATTGACCTTATTCTAAATAAGACAATATTCTGATTAAGGTGTTTACATGAGTTGCTTTTAGAGTACTCCGTTCATGTTCCCGTTTTACATGTGATAGAACCATAGACAGTAAAAGAAATGGACACAGCGACCCCATTGACGTCTACGGCGAAATAATGAAGTCAACCTAGGGACACTCACTTCCTGATGGCTGAGCGAACTGCGCAGGCTCAGACTGAGCTTGAGGACGTAGATGTGACGTGAGCCTCCTGTCTGACAGCTGTGAGTCTTCTAGTAGATGTGGAAAGCGAAATCTGAATCACGTTGTTTAAATATTTTCTCCCGTTGCTTTTGGCTCACTATGGGCTTCTCCCCATTCTTCCCCCTTGACTTTATCAGACTAGTCTCCAGGACATGTCTCCACGTCCCCCCGACTGCCTCATAGACAGTAAAAGATTGTCTGGGAGTGTCTCCTCAGGTCTATACGGTAATTTCTCAACTGTGCGACAGGGTCGCGTTGGTTATGACGCAATCGTTAGCCTATTTTTACAAAAACAGCTTCTGCGGGGCGATAGTGTAAGATACAAGGTAATGGAGCCTTTTATACATTGTCGTGTTTCTTTAGAAATAAACAATGGACAAATGGAGTCTTTAAACGCCTCAGATGTAAAGTTATTCACTGTCAAAGTGACTCAAAAATGAATGGGAGTCAATGGGATGCTAACAGCAGGTGATGGCTTGGTTAGCAATGGCAGCCCCTAGGGGTGGAACGCTTTCCGAGCGCTAGATTACCCCCTTGGATAGAACATAGATCGATTATGGCACGTCATTACGTCCCCATGCCACGCGATGTTCTCCAACATCCAATCATAGCGTGACTTTGGCAGGTGTGTTAATTTTATGGGCTCAGTAAACACGCTAACTTCACCTGCGGGTGTCGCTGTTGGACAGTGTTACTTTACATTAAGAAGTATAACAAAACATGCGTTTTTATAATGTTTTATATCTACATTTACGTTGATTTATTTTTGTAATATGTATTGCCTCTTTTTTTTTTTTTTTTGAAGAGACACTGCCCCTCTTTCCTCCTTATTGACAGCCTACATTTAGAATAATAGCTTTGATTAATTATGAAAAAGGTTTAAAAATCATGACTCTTTGGATTGTTTTTCCTGCCGTCGAGCCACAGGCGTTCACTGAATGACCCATCTGGTTTGCGATTACAGATACAAACTTATTGTATTTTACTTTTACAATGAGCATAATAATTACAACAAAAATAAAAATAGAGAGAGAGGACGCAGTGTTCAGAATGAACAGTCAAGTAAAACACACACCGCCCATAGCAACGACGTTTATGGCAACGACTTTTCAGACTGACAGATCCGTAAAAGATAAATGCGACTTTTCCACCATTTGTTACTGTTTTGTACACGTTGTTATATTAAGTATAATTCCAATTATGTTTTATTGGCCACAATATTATCGATGATTGTTGAAAGGGGCACTTTTGATTAATTTTCAAAAAGGACAGAGGCTCCAACCCACAAAGCCTCCCCTCTGCACTCCCCTGTTGTGCGTAACGTTATGTGTCCTGTCACAAAATGCGGTGAAATCTCCGACATGACATTAATAGTTAGATTAAGGTGTGTACATGTCTCCGATAATGCGACTAAAATAGGCATACTCCACATGTCTTAATCTGATTTATGTTTAGTTAGATTATGACTTTAATCAGATTAAGGTAATTAGAAATCGCTGTCTACATGGTAGCCTCTTAATCAGAGTATTGTCTTAATCAGATTAATATCGGAGTATTGTTGTCCATGTAAACGTAGTCAATCTTCACTTTATAATTAATTATATAAGGTCTCCCACATCTATCACACCTGATTCAACTCATGAGCTCATTAGACTGAAAAACCTGAAATGGGTGTGTCAGATATAGGGAGACATACATTTGCAGGGCTGGTGATACTCCAAGACAGGTTTGTAACCATAACCATAACCATAACCTTGTGTTTTACAACACATCTGCTTGTGATTCTTATTAAGTGGGGGTCTTTTTTTAGGATTCTTTAGCTAAGGAGGAGACTCCAGGTAGGTTGCAGTTCTGGAAAATTGTGCTGCTGGAGACTAAAGGTTTTTTGATGGTTTCACACTTAATTCTTCACCTTAATTCTGAATTTTTTAGTAGTTAGCGTGTGTCGTTTCTTCGCCATCTGTTTTTGTCTGACGTGGGGTACCAAAAGGTGGCACAATGGTTGATCCATTTGTTTGGTCTTTTTCAAAGGGCTGTTGGGAGAGCGATGACAGAGGACTGAGGAGCTGCACTGTTTTTCTTTTATTTGTTTGTGAAATACATTAATTTAGACTGTACTTTTGATACTTTGGTATTATAAAGTTGTAAATGTAGTCATTTTCAAATAAACCTTGCACAATAAACTAAAGCATGAACTACTGGTTTTTGTTCATTGAATACTTTTAACATTTTAATGTAGTTAGTGGATTACATGTAATGTGTGTATTTAGGGGTTTACTATAAGATAACCCAAACAGAAAATATGGTATCACATCTATATTCCCATTGTGGACCATAAGAGCCCTACATAACACCCATCTGGATCCCGTCATCAACCCATATGGGCAGACCCATGTAGGCCCCAAATGGGTGCTACCTGGGTGACCCATATGGGCCCAGTATTAGCCCATCAAGAGACAGTCATCAACCCATTTAGGCCCCATAAGGGTTCTGTATGTGGCCCATATTGGCCCCATTTATTAGAGCCCATATGGGACCCATGGTGGCCCCTACAATGAACACATAAATGGGCACCGCTTAGAGCCCACTATGGACCCATCATGTGCCCCTGTGGGCTAACACACATAGGGCCCATGTGGACCCGATGGACAAAATTATACGGGCCCCACTTGGGTTGCCCATGCAGGGCCCAAGTGACAGCCCATCAAAAACCCACATGGGGCCCACATGGCAATGTTGGTTGGGGTGTTAAGCCTAGTTCAGACTGCACGATTTTCAAATTCGTCGGGTCTCTGCTCTATTCACACTGCATGACTATCTGGGGTATCATTCAGTCTCTGCTGTGTTCACACTGCACGATGGTTTGACGACAGAGGAGTTCACACTGCATGACTGAACAAGAGGAAGAATCGCCGACAACTCTCTCGCTTTCCGGTGTGCAAACTACGTTTCCCAACTACACGTGCGATGTGCCGAGTAAACAACGCGAGATCACACGTGCGTCAGACCGGAGTTCTCGCGCGAGACTTTGAATTGTTATTAAAATGATAAACTGCACAACGTTTGCTTCAAACTGTATGTGCACTGATTTGTGGAGAAAAAGAAAAAAAGATTATGGAGGAAGAAATTGTTGGAGAGACAGAGGGAGCCAGGATTGTGTTCTGCAAAGACAGTTTGAGGTAAATAAACAATTTTGTAATGTGCTGCTGCTGTGGCTGGATGTGCAAATGTTTGGGCTTTCTTTCTGTTTGATAGAATTGTAAATATATCTATTAAAATACTGATATTCTGCTCTATAACTCCTCCCTGAACGTCCCGCTGCCCTGTATCTCACTCTTTTATTGGCTGGCGGTCATCACCAATGTAATTTTCAGTCAGAACGCAGTTCACACAGCAGGAGTTTCAATCGCCGACAGGTCCAGATATTTAGCATGCCAAATATCTCACAGGCGTCGGCGATTCTCTCTGATCGCGTCTTTGATCATTCACACTGCGTGATTGTCACTCGCGTGCACGAGCACCGATTTGCCGATGATCTCGGGCATTTGTCGGCGATTTCGCAAAACCTGTCGGCGACTTAAAATCGGGGCAAAAATCGGGCAGTGCGAACTAGGCTTTAGGGGACATCGAGGAAGGCCAGAGGAACCCCACCCCAACCCTGGGAGAAAATGCAAACTCAACCGCAAGGCTAAGGCAGGACCTAAGCTGGAGACCTTCTAGCTGTGTCATTATGCACTGTGCATTTATTATTAGTTAGCTTTTTCCTAATGGTTTTACTGCAAAAGAGCAACTGTGCAATGCTATCAGTGTTATTTTATTAAAAAAACAACAATGTTTGATAAGGAATAAGTCATATTCTTAAATATCTGTGTGCACATTATTAGGCAATTTTATTCAAATGAGTTTTCTCTTCTTCAACAAATAACTAATAAATACAAAATATAACATTATACGAATTGATCCCTTTTTAGCCTTTCAAGATATGAAAGTCATTGAAAAGAAGGAGCCCTGAATAAGCCGTCAGTGACTTGATTTGTTCTTGACCAATTTTAGCTGAAGCAGCAACCACAGCCCCCCAGATACTATTCAAAGATCTGTATTGATTTCCCTCACTGTAAATCTCACACTTGAGAAAGATCCACAAGTTCTCATTTAGGTTTAAATCAGTTGAGGAAGGGGGTCAGGTCATTATTCCTGAAGGCTTTTTTTTAGCTATTCAAGCAGTAGAGGGCTTGGTACATTGGCCTACGTAAAGTTCATGATCTTCTTGAATAGTCCTGTCTACTGTCCGGGTGGCTGGATTATGGTAGAGAAATTAACGTTCAATTCACAGGCAACTGCTCTGGTGGACATCCCCGCAGTCAGCATGCCGATTGCATGCTCCCTCAAAACTTGTGACATCTGTGGGATTGTGCTGAGGTATAAAACTGAGAGTAGCTTTTTATTGTGGCCAGCCTAAGGCACACCTGTGCAATACTTGATATGCCAGATTAGGTGGATGGGTTATTTTAGCAAAGGAGAAGTGCTCACTAACACAGATTCAGACAGATTTGTGAACAATATATTAGAGAAAAATGCCTTTGTGTACAAAGTCTTAGTTCAACTGAAACAAAATGGGGGCAAAAACAAAAAAAGTGTTGCGTTTATAATTTTGTTCAATATAAATTGCTATCTCCAGTACAACATGCTAGCAATAGAGTCCCGAAGTCATGACGTCACTTTGTAGGCCAACCCGGAAGTTAGCGGCACATGGGTTCCCTCGATCAAAAGCCGATGCATTTTCCCCATAGACTTTTGGACAATCGCAAAAAATAAGATCTGTGTTCAACAAAGAGTTATGACCCTTACACGTTTTGTCTATCAAGATAATCTTTACAAGTGAATCCAAAATGTATACCGTTTGAAGCCTAAATAAAGCCGTCAGATATAAAATGCTAACGGTAGGCTATAAACGGACTACAGCACACAGTCGCGGATCTACGTCATCATCAAGCTTCCTCTAACTTGATTTAAATAACACGTTCTCTCATTATGTTCTGCACCGTGGATGAACACTTCTCCACTTTTTCATGAGAAATATTGCCCATTCGTTTTTTCCAAAATTATTAGAAACTAAATGGGTTTATGCGTGCCTCTCTGAGATGTGTTTTCTCGTTTGTTAATGTTTTATTTATTCGTTTATTATTTATTTTACCACCTCAGAAGCAAAACTACATAAGCTATGGCCGTATCAATTTACAATCGTATGTCCTTTTTCTTAGACGATTGTTCATATATCGAGGAGAGAAGCTCTATAAATCTGGACGTGGAGAACAGCGCAGCTTTCATTCGACGACTTGTGGTTCCATCTCGGGATAAAACGAAACACTAACGTCTCTCCACAGAAATAAAGAGCTGATGATCGCTTACCTTAATATCACAGATTTCTGTGTACAACAATATTTGGAAACACTACAATTTGAAAGGACTAAATATATAACGTTATGTATATAAACTGAAAGGTAAACTTCTAAGAACGTGAGGCTGAAATGCGCGCTAGTTTTTATTTTTATTAAACATTTACTTACAGAATTCAAAAGTGAATGAAACGCGGGCCGGTGAGATTTCCCGTTTGTCACGATGACGTCTAAAGTCCCGGCCAAAGGATGTAGTCCCTTTTAGCAACTTGTTAGTAACCGCCGTTTTTTAAGACACAATACAGTTTAAAAAAATCACAAGCAGGTTATAACTAGTGTGTTTTATGTCATTGATAAAAACATGAAAATATTTAGAGGCTTTGTTAACCACAGACCTTATTTCAGGTGATTTAGCAAAAACTCATTCAAAAAACCCTTTTTTTAGAGCCGGAAGGGCTAAAATGCTAACTCACTTCCGCGTTTGGCCCACAAAGTGACGTCATAACTTCGGCACTCTATTAGCTAGCCTGTCAACCTGCCATCCATGTTTGCCATCTTTTTTTCTCTCGCACGTTCGCGCCTTCTACAAGTCTATCAGATAAGTATGGCGAAACGGATCAGTCAACAAACATGTTAAGTAATATATAGTATAGTATAGCCTTCTCTGATAAGTGCTGAGGGTTTCACATGTGAAAAATGCAGTGAGATAGTCAGGATGATGGAGAAGATTTCAGAATTAGAGGCACGCATCTAATCTTCAATCAAGGATAGGTAGAATGCAAGGGCTTTAGATACTGCTTTAGATGCACTGTACTATTTCAGTTCCGTCTGTTCTTCCTGCATTTGAGTCCTCGCTCCATTTCCCCATACCGAGCCATGACATTGCATTTGTGTTACATATTGTATTGCTAATAAATGTCAAAAGACAGATGCGACAGCTTGAGCACATGCCAAAAATAGCAAAACACCCATGTGCTACACTAGACATGTGACACCCATTAAGGGGCCGTGAGATAACTTAACATTTATTTGAATATATTAATATAATACATTAATTTTATTATTGACATGTTAAATAATAAAAGATTTATAGAATTATATAAATTAAAAAATATCAAGAACACAGGATACACAAACTTACATCACACATTTCAGTTGGATAAAGACAACCAGAGTCGCTAAAAAGTTTTGATGGATGACGGTTGTAATAAAGGTAAAGACGACTGCAGTGACATACATTAGGCATGTGCATGTCCATTATTGAGGCTCAATTAAACAAACCGTGTATGTGCGCTCTCGGCTCACATCGCTATATTTTTGCATGAACGCAGTTCAATATATTCACGTAATTGTCAAAATGAATGTACTGTGAGTGTTTCTTAAGGGATGGTCGCAGAAGTAGTGTTTTGGAGAGGTTTGTGAGGATCAGTGGTGTTTATGTACACATGGGCATCAGCTCCATACATATGATTGCTTGTTCTGACATCGGATGACTTCAGATTGCTAAGTTTCCATACATTTATTTTTAATTTGTATTGTACTGTGTTTATTAATTATTAATGTATCCGTATAGTAGTTATATGCAGTCGTTTAGGATTTCCCCGTGGTCTTGTTTTGTATGGCAGGTTGACTTGTGCGTATTTATACTTATTGTACTGTATAACTGAGCAAAGTACTTTTAAGTTGTAAAGATTGTCTGCATTGAATGCACAAAACAACCTGCGTGTGCTTTTTGATACCAATCTATGTTTCTAGCATCTATAAAACAGCATTATTCCTTCTTATATACAGACGTGGTCAAAATTGTTGGTACCCCTGGTAAATATGATCAAATATGGCTGTAAAAAAATAATCTGCATTGTTTATCCTTTTGATATTTTATTTTTTTAAAATCACAAACATCCAAACTTTCATTTAAGTAAAATAATTGACAATGGGGGGTAAATCACATCATGAAATAAATGCTTTTCTCTAAAACACATTGGCCACAATTGTTAGCACCCCTAGAATTTTAAATGAGTAAAATATCTCTGAAGTATATTTACATTAATATATATATATATATTTTAGCACACAAAGGTGACAAGGAACATGAAATTGTCCAGCTATGATGTCTTGTTTCACAGGAGTATAAATATAAGGAGGCATAAAAGCCTAATTTCCTTAATCATTTATCACAATGAGTGAAACCAAAGAATATAGTTCTGATGTGCAGCAAAAGATTGTTGAGCTTCACAAAATAAAAAGAGGCTGTAGGAAAACACCTAAAGCACTGAAAATCCCCATTTCCACCATCAGGGCAATAATTAAGAAGCTCCATTTAACTAAAGATGTTACGAATCTGCAGAGGTGTGGACTCAGGTATGTGACTTAGACTCGAGCCAGAATCATGAATTTGATGACTTCGGACTCGACTCGACAAAATGTACAAAGACTTGCAACTCGACTTGGACTTTAACATCAGTGACTCGTGACTTCACTTGGACTTGTGCCTTATGACTCGAGAAGACTTGCTACTTCCCATGAAAACCTGGGGCAATTTTTCTTTCAAACGGCCGCGCCGCTCTCAGTGTATCTGCATCTGTGGAAAAAATGTTCACCTGTATGCATGCAGAGAGCGCTGTCTGCACGACATCCAATCACTGTAGTCCCACATTGGTTTGATTCGACAGTATCCATAGCTACCATGTCCGCATAACACGTGACTTTGGGCTTCTTTTTTATGGCAAGTCGTGGTAAAAAATCTCGAGTTGCGGGTCGCGGTTTTTTGGGCTTATTTGAAAAAAATGTGGTTGCTTGTTAGAAAAATATGACAAGCAACTTCTTTTTTTTACATTTATGGTCGCTGTTTTGTCCAAATACATTGACTGGCACTGTCTTCTCACAGCTAATAGCCATAATGCAACAACACAAGTGCTAAAGCCCTGCATTTATGCCCGAGCCCGACGGGCCCCGACTTTTTTACGCCCCTCGGGCCGGGCTTCGGGCCAATTTTCATGTCATACCTAAAACGCGGGCCGGGCTTCGGGCCTTTTTATAGGCTTCTCCTTCGTTTTATATTTATTTTATCAATTAAAAGGAACAATGAGTTCTGCTGGTGGAAACAACACGAGACCATAATAGCTAACGCGACTCAAGATGGCTCGCACAGTGTTCAGAGCATAGGTTCAGAGTCCGCGCCAGCAGCAGCAGCGCGCGTTTCTTCAGCGCGGAGACACACTGCAAGCGTGGTGTGAGCGTGGTGTTTCTGTTGCGTGTCATCCGCGGGGCGTCTGGTGCTATTAATGTACAGGGAAGCCCTATACTTCATGTTAAATATAAATATATTGCCTATTGATACAGCAAAGACAACTTCGGCAGTAGCCGGCCCATGCCATATCCATGGTATTGACGGCAAAAGGCTACAGAATAATTCGTTCTGTATTGACTGGTTTAATATTTCAAAATCGATAATTAGGCTATGTTGTTTTTTATTATTACAATTAGGCCTATCTGCATTTATGTTAACCTACAGACTTTCAAACATTATGTCATTATGTGTCACAATGTGTTATGGGCTATATGTTGTAGTCAGATAGATATGATGGTGCTGCAACACGCATCGCCGCAAATGACTAATGCAAGCCAACGCAAATGGCCGTAAATGAAACTTAAAATAAGTCTAAGATAGTCAAAAACACCATCATCTTCAATAAAAATGAATGAGATGAATGAGATCATTATCTTACCAGTGCGTCGCGCTCTCTTATGTGGTATTTGAATCTGAAATAAGCTGCTGAATAAAATGCATCTTAATCTTTTGCTTCCGTTGCTGTAAACTCCGTTAAATGAGCATATACCCCGGGAATTGAAGATGGGATTTATATTCATTTGCGTAGGTGTAAGGTAGGCTATAAGACAACCTGCATGTGCTTTTTTTATTTTATTTGTTTAGCTCTGTTTGCGAGAGCCGCGAGCAGAATCAGCCTGCCTCAGCTCGTCAAAAATGCCTTTTAGGCTACTGGTGGTAATAGTTGGCGAAATTAACTAACATTGTGATGCTTGAAGTGTTTTATGGATTTTATTATAGGCAAGACAAGTCAAGAGTTGATTTGAGAGACTAAATTAATTAAATATGCGGTTAACTCACTGTCGGCCGCTGGCCGCTTTTGGTCGTCACTTAAAAAAATTAAAACTTTAATTTAACAAACAAAAAAATGCTCTAAACATTTTTCTAAATTAACGTAATAAAGAAACGAAACGAAAAATAACTACTTTGACATTAAAAACAAAACAGAACTATTTTAATGGCTGCAACAATGTAAAAAAAAAAAAAAAAAAAAACGGGCTCCAGTCGGACTCGGGCCGAGAATTTTGATAAGCTGTCGGACACGGGCCGGGCTAGGGCCTAGATTTGAGGCCCGTGCAGGGCTCTAACAAGTGCTGTAGTCATTCGTCCTCATACATCCCGCCTCCTTCCCCTCAATGAAGAAAAATCGCGTTCAACGTGCAAAAATGTGATGTGATGTGAAATGTGATGAGTTCGTAGACGTAACTAGACGAATACTTTTTTTTTTTTTTACAAACAATGCAACCACTAGAGATATACAGAGATGGAGAGGAAACAGGGAGGTGAGCCACCTAATTTAATTTTTAAAATACTTTTTATAATGTAGGCTATTTAATATGAATGTATTATTTATTAAAAGAAAAAGAAAAAAGTATAATCTACTAATAATAACAGTAGGTATGGTTTGAATGTATTTTATTATAAATATGTCTCTATATACTTTACCTTTAAACTGACCCACACCACCACACCTGACCCTAACTCTACCCTTAAACTGACCCACACCACCACACCTGTCCATAACTCTACCCTTAAACTGACCCACACCACCACACCTGTCCCTAACTCTACCCTTAAACTGACCCACACCACCACACCTGACCCTAGCTCTACCCTTAAACTGACCCACACCACCACACCTGTCCCTAACTCTACCCTTAATCTGACCCACACCACCACACCTTTCCCTAACTCTACCCTTAAACTGACCCACACCACCACACCTGTCCCTAACTCTACCCTTAAACTGACCCACACCACCACACCTGACCCTAACTCTACCCTTAAACTGACCCACACCACCACACCTGACCCTAACTCTACCCTTAAACTGACCCACACCACCACACCTGTCCCTAACTCTACCCTTAAACTGACCACCACACCTGTCCCTAACTCTACCCTTAAACTGACCCACACCACCACACCTTTCCCTAACTCTACCCTTAAACTGACCCACACCACCACACCTGACCCTAGCTCTACCCTTAAACTGACCCACACCACCACACCTGTCCCTAACTCTACCCTTAAACTGACCCACACCACCACACCTTTCCCTAACTCTACCCTTAAACTGACCCACACCACCACACCTGACCCTAGCTCTACCCTTAAACTGACCCACACCACCACACCTGTCCCTAACTCTACCCTTAATCTGACCCACACCACCACACCTTTCCCTAACTCTACCCTTAAACTGACCCACACCACCACACCTGACCCTAGCTCTACCCTTAAACTGACCCACACCACCACACCTGTCCCTAACTCTACCCTTAAACTGACCCACACCACCACACCTGACCCTAACTCTACCCTTAAACTGACCCACACCACCACACCTGACCCTAACTCTACCCTTAAACTGACCCACACCACCACACCTGTCCCTAACTCTACCCTTAAACTGACCCACACCACCACACCTGACCCTAACTCTACCCTTAAACTGACCCACACCACCACACCTGACCCTAGCTCTACCCTTAAACTGACCCACACCACCACACCTGTCCCTAACTCTACCCTTAATCTGACCCACACCACCACACCTTTCCCTAACTCTACCCTTAAACTGACCCACACCACCACACCTGACCCTAGCTCTACCCTTAAACTGACCCACACCACCACACCTGTCCCTAACTCTACCCTTAAACTGACCCACACCACCACACCTGACCCTAACTCTACCCTTAAACTGACCCACACCACCACACCTGTCCCTAACTCTACCCTTAAACTGACCCACACCACCACACCTACCCCTAACTCTACCCTTAAACTGACCCACACCACCACACCTGACCCTAACTCTACCCTTAAACTGACCCACACCACCACACCTGTCCCTAACTCTACCCTTAAACTGACCCACACCACCACACCTGTCCCTAACTCTACCCTTAATCTGACCCACACCACCACACCTGTCTCTAACTCTACCCTTAAACTGACCCACACCACCACACCTGACCCTAACTCTACCCTTAAACTGACCCACACCACCACACCTTACCCTAACTCTACCCTTAAACTCACCCACACCACCACACCTGTCCCTAACTCTACCCGTAAACTGACCCACACCACCACACCTGTCCCTAACTCTACCCGTAAACTGACCCACACCACCACACCTGTCCCTAACTCTACCCGTAAACTGACCCACACCACCACACCTGTCCCTAACTCTACCCTTAAACTGACCCACACCACCACACCTGACCCTAACCCTACCCTTAAACTGACCCACACCACCACACCTGTCCCTAACTTTACCCCTAAACTGACCCACACCACCACACCTGACCCTAACTCTACCCTTAAACTGACCCACACCACCACACCTGACCCTAACTCTACCCTTAAACTGACCCACACCACCACACCTGTCCCTAACTCTACCCTTAAACTGACCCACACCACCACACCTGTCCCTAACTTTACCCTTAAACTGACCCACACCTGACCCTAACTCTACCCTTAAACTGATCCACACCACCACACCTGTCCCTAACTCTACCCTTAAACTGACCCACACCACCACACCTGTCCCTAACTTTACCCTTAAACTGACCCACACCACCACACCTGTCCCTAACTCTACCCTTAAACTGACCCACACCACCACACCTGACCCTAACTCTACCCTTTAACTGACCCACACCACCACACCTGACCCTAACTCTACCCTTAAACTGACCCACACCACCACACCTGTCCCTAACTCTACCCTTAAACTGACCCACACCACCACATCTGTCCCTAACTTTACCCTTAAACTGACCCACACCTGACCCTAACTCTACCCTTAAACTGACCCACACCACCACACCTGACCCTAACTCTACCCTTAAACTAACCTACACCACCACACCTGTCCCTAACTCTACCCTTAAACTGACCCACACCACCACACCTGACCCTAACTCTACCCTTAAACTGACCCACACCACCACACCTGACCCTAGCTCTACCCTTAAACTGACCCACACCACCACACCTGACCATAACTCTACCCTTAAACTGACCCACACCTCCACACCTGACCCTATCTCTACCCTTAAACTGACCCACACCATCACACCTGACCCTAACTCTACCCTTAAACTGACCCACACTACCACACCTGACCCTAATTCTACCCTTAAACTGACCCACACCACCACACCTGACCCTAACTCTATCCTTAAACTGACCCACACTACCACACCTGACCCTAACTCTACCCTTAAATTGACCCACACCACCACACCTGACCCTAACTCTACCCTTAAACTGACCCACACCACCACACCTGTCCCTAACTCTACCCTTAAACTGACCCACACCACCACACCTGACCCTAACTCTACCCTTAAACTGACCCACACCACCACACCTGACTCTAGCTCTACCCTTAAACTGACCCACACCACCACACCTGACCCTAGCTCTACCCTTAAACTGACCCACACCACCACACCTGACCCTAACTCTACCCTTAAACTGACCCACACCACCACACCTGACTCTAGCTCTACCCTTAAACTGACCCACACCACCACACCTGACCCTAACTCTACCCTTAAACTGACCCACACCACCACACCTGTCCCTAACTCTACCCTTAAACTGACCCACACCACCACACCTGACCCTAACTCTACCCTTAAACTGACCCACACCACCACACCTGTCCCTAACTCTACCCTTAAACTGACCCACACCACCACATCTGACCCTAACTCTACCCTTAAACTGACCCACACCACCACACCTGTCCCTAACTCTACCCGTATCCCACCTCAGTATCAGCAAAAGTGCTTTACAGTACAATATGAACACAGTAAGTACATTGTACTTATTTTTTGGTGTAAGTACATAGTACTTAAGGCCACCTAATATAAAGTGGGGCCACATAATTGAATAAATTAAATTATTAAAGTAAACCAAATTAAACCAAAAATAAGCTAAACAATATTCCCATAATGGCCCTAAGTTTAGGCTAAAAGGACCCATGTCTATTTGAAAGTTGAACTGTTTTGCAATATGAGTTTAACACAATACAGGACTGAAGCTGCTGTGCATTGTTCTAGTGCAATATGCTGTTGAAATACAAGCATTTGCTGTGAACATTTACATTTTCTGTTTTTTTTTTTTACTGTATTTGCTTAATGTCATTGTATAAAAAGAGGTTTAAATAAATACAAATCTTACAGACATACATGATTTGTATAATTTTTAGTTCTGTGGTAAGATGACTTGAAGTGACTCGAAACTAAAATGGTAGGACTTTGGATTTGACTTGACACTTGTTGGCTTTGACTTCAGACTCGACTCGAGACTTGACTGATGTTTGACTCGACTTGACTCGGGACTCGAGGGCAAAGACTTGAGACTTACTTGTGACTTGCATAACAATGACTTTGTCCCACCTCTGCGAATCTGCCTGAAAGAGGACGTGTGTGTATATTGTCCTAATGCATGGCGAGGAGGAACGTTTGAGTGCACAAAGACTCTCCAAGGATCACAGATGGAGAATCACAGAGATTCGTTGAGTCTTGGGGTCAGAAAGCCTTAAAAAAAATCAAACGACCCCTACATCACCACATGTTGTTTGGGTGGGATTCTCAAATCCTCCTTGATCATCCAGAAACAAACTCCAGCACATTCAGTGGTCAGACAAAACAGGGATATAAAGTACCCCATGCCCACGGCTAAAAATATCACTGGATCTTTAATGTTGTGGGCCTATTTTTTTGCTGGAGGTCCTGGACATCTTGTTCAGATACTGACACGGTTCATGAATTCACTGTCTCCTTCTGCCTGTGTTGTGTGGGGTTGTTGGAGGCGTGGTCACTGATTACTCATCACTGATCACTCTCACTTGCTGCACCTCATTACCAGGCCCATATATTCCTGTGTCTCACTCAGTCTGTTGTCAGATCGTTGCAATGTGTCTTGTGGTTCCTGTGTGTTCGTGTTCTCATGGATTCTAGCAAATACCAAAAGATAAAAAAATCAAAACCTAATGGATTCTGCTAGAAATCTTATAATGGGCCGTGGTTGGATCTCCCATCAGGACAGCGATCCAAAACAAACATCAAAATCAACACACACATGTGTCACTGAGCACAAAATTAAGCTTCTGCCATGACATCCCAGTTTCCTGACCTGAACCCTATAGAAGATGTGTGGTTGAACTGAAGAGAAGATGTGTGGTTGAACTGAAGAGAAGAAGCTCCAGCATGGATCTGGGAATCTGAAGGATCTGGAGAGGTTCTGATGGAGGAACGGTCTCTGATCTCTGGTCAGGTGTTTTCCAAACTCATCAGTCATTATAGAAGAAGACTCAGAGCTGTTATCTTGGGAAAAGGAGGTTTCAAAAAGTATTTAATAAAAGGGTACAAACAATTGTGGCCAATGTGTTTTGGAGAAAAGCATTAATTTCATAATGTGATTTACCCCCCATTTCAATTGTTTTACTTTAATGAAAGGGTTAGATTTTTCAGATTTTTTTTAATTTTTTTTTAAAAAAAGATCAAAAGGATAAACAATGCAGATTTATTTTTTACAGCCATATTTGATCATATTTACCAGGGGTACCAACAATTTTGACCACAACTGTATGCATATATATATATATATATATATATATATATATATATATATATATATATATATATATACACACACACACACATATACAGGTCCTTCTAAAATTAGCATATTGTGATAAAGTTCATTATTTTCCATAATGTAATGATAAAAATTTAACTTTCATATATTTTAGATTCATTGCACACCAACTGAAATATTTCAGGTCTTTTATTGTTTTAATACTGATGATTTTGGCATACAGCTCATGAAAACCCAAAATTCCTGTTTCAAAAAATTAGCATATCATGAAAAGGTTCTGTAAACGAGGTATTAACCTAATCATCTGAATGAACTAATTAACTCTAAACACCTGCAAAAGATTCCTGAGGCTTTTAAAAACTCCCAGCCTGGTTCATTACTCAAAACCGCAATCATGGGTCAGACTGCCGACCTGACTGCTGTCCAGAAGGCCATCATTGACACCCTCAAGCGAGAGGGGAAGACACAGAAAGACATTTCTGAACGAATAGGCTGTTCCCAGAGTGCTGTATCAAGGCACCTCAGTGGGAAGACTGTGGGAAGGAAAACGTGTGGCAAAAAACGCTGCACAACGAGAAGAGGTGAGCGGACCCTGAGGAAGATTGTGGAGAAGGACCGATTCCAGACCTTGGGGGACCTGCGGAAGCAGTGGACTGAGTCTGGAGTAGAAACATCCAGAGCCGCCGTGCACAGGCGTGAGCAGGAAATGGGCTACAGGTGCTGCATTCCCCAGGTCATGACACTTTTGGGCTACAGAGAAGCAGCACTGGACTGTTGCTCAGTGGTCCAAAGTACTTTATTCGGATAAAAGCAAATTTTGCATGTCATTGGGAAATCAAGGTGCCAGAGTCTGGAGGAAGACTGGGGAGAAGGAAATGCCCAAATGCCTGAAGTCCAGTGTCAAGTCCCCACAGTCAGTGATGGTCTGGGGTGCCATGTCAGCTGCTGGTGTTGGTCCACTGTGTTTTATCAAGGGCAGGGTCAATGCAGCTCGCTATCAGGAGATTTTGGAGCACTTCATGCCATCTGCTGAAAAGCTTTATGGAGATGAAGATTTGGTTTATCAGCACGACCTGGCACCTGCTCACAGTGCCAAAACCACTGGTAAATGGTTTACTGACCATGGTATTACTGTGCTCAATTGGCCTGCCAACTCTCCTGACCTGAACCCCATAGAGAATCTGTGGGATATTGTGCAGAGAAAGTTGAGAGACGTGAGACCCAACACTCTGGATGATCTTAAGGCCGCTATCGAAGCATCCTGGGCCTCCAGAACACCTCAGCAGTGCCACAAGCTGATCGCCTCCATGCCACGCCGCACTGAAGCAGTCATTTCTGCTAAAGGATTCCCCACCAAGTATTGAGTGCAGAACTGAACATAATTATTTGAAGGTTGACTTTTTTGTATTAAAAACACTTTTCTTTTATTGGTTGGATGAAATATGCTAATTTTTTGAGACAGGAATTTTGGGTTTTCATGAGCTGTGTTCCAAAATCATCAGTATTAAAACAATAAAAGACCTGAAATATTTCAGTTGGTGTGCAATGAATCTAAAATAAATTAAAGTTTAATCTGTATCATTACATTATGGCAAATAATGAACGTTATTGTTCAATATGCTAATTTTTTCAGAAGGACCTGTATATAGTGTGTTCTCAATGCCAAATGCTGAACAGTTAGTCGATGCGTTCATGAGCTCAAGGCTAGATTATTGTAATGCTCTACTGGGTGGTCGCCCTGCTCGCTTAATAAACAAACTCCAGCTGGTCCAAAACGCAGCAGCTAGAGTTCTTACTAGAACCAGGAAGTATGATCATATTAGTCCAGTTCTGTCAACACTAACTTTGATCATAATGTTAGTGTCCCCAACTGAGCAAGCCAAGCCAAAGGCAACCAAAGGAACCGAAACTCCGTCAGGGCATGATGGAGAAAAATAAACCTTAGAGAAACCAGACTCAGTTCTCCTCTGGCCTATTAACACACAGTGATGATTATTATTCTGGACACCTTACAGCTCAGAATTATATTAGATCAAAATATTCGAACGTTCGAGGTATCACGCAAGAGATAGTTTATTGAGGATGACGCATCGATTACACAAAAATATGAATATTTGAAAGATCGGAGTTATTGCGCAGGAGACGGGTTTATTGAGGATGGTATCAGGCAGCAAGCAGAGACAGACAAACATGCTCATGTCCCCTTTAGAGAACTGTACCGCCGGCTTGTAGTCAGTGATAGTCTAAAGTCATTGCCACAAACAGTGTGAGTCATTTAGGAGGTGACTGTTTAATTTTTGAGCATACAGCCTCTTTGCCTTCCTGATCCTCCGGGACACATGTATCCTTGTTAGGCTGCAGTATTCCCAGATTTATGGGTGCTCTGATCAGGATTTTTGGGGCAGATCACTATTCTTAACACACACACACACATATATATATATATATATATATATATATATATATATATATATATATATATATATATATATATATATATATATATATATATATATATATATATAAATCCTACTTAATCTAGCTTGAATAACTCTTTTTTTTTATTATTAAGCATGTCCTGCAGTTTAGCAACAGTAGACTGTACTTTACGACAATGACTGATCAAGCTGATTTGGATGCTAAGTTTGGGCTATTAGGGAGGAAAGAAAGTGCACTGCCGTGATAGAAAGAAATGCACTAAAATTGTACAGCCCTAGTTTCTTGTTGTCATTGCTGTAGTGTTGCTGTTGCTGCAATGTCTCCGCTCTCCACAAAGACATTGCAGATGTTTAGTCCATTAGAGACACCTGGTAGAGCTGACAGACCACACAGCAAAATCTCCAGTGTCAAAATCTTGGTGTTAAGGACTCTTAGAGTAAAGAGTTAATTTTCTGGTGTTGAATTAACACTGCTAGTGTAAACCGCACTCTCTGGCTGGTGAACATATTCAGAGTTAAATATCAATAACACTGACAGAGAGTATAGTCACATCCGGGACATTTCGGCAGCGGAACAAGCTCAAGCCTCGAACTTTTTCTCACAGACGCCATTTTCTTTGCCTCGCGATGCGTAACATCAAGGAGGGGAAACGCTGATATTGCGTGTTTCATCCTATGGTTCCATCTCATTTACGTATCCATTTTATAGCATTATATTGTTTTATAACTAGTTATGTGCTGTGCACGGTTAAACAGCTCTCATAGAGGCATTTTCGTTGACGTGATTCGGACGGAGCAGACCAGGCGGGTGCTTTTTCACAGGGAAACGCCATAATTAAGTGTTTTAGCTCATTTACAATATGTATTTTATAAAATGTTTATTTAACGCGATATTTAAATGCTCTGCACGCTTAAACGAAACAACCTTTCTCACATGCGGCATTTTCTTTGACTCGTGAGTGGTGACATGGAACTGACGACGAGGAGGCGGGTGCACGCCGCTTGCACGTTATAAGGGAAACGACGAAAGTAAGTGTTTAGCCTAATTTGCAACGTGTTTTTTTAATGACGTCGTTTAACGATATCTAACGCTTTTAAAACGCGCCTAAACCTTTCTTACAGACTAGGCTTGTGACGCAGTTGAGACACGGAGTGTGCTTTTAACAGAGAAAACACCTAAAGTAAGTGTTCTACACATATAATAATCTGTATAATTGCTGTATAATTATGTATTTATGTCTTGGAAAAATCACTGGCCTCACTGGTGAAGCAGCATCAAACGGGGGTTTCTAACATGCTTTCTCTTCCCCGTTATAGTTCATTCACCGAACTGTAATCTTATTGCACTACTTAATCTTTGTGTAACGTTATGATTTTTATTGGGTAGAATTCCAGATTCAAAGACTCATATTACTAACAAAGGAAAGCTATTTTTTTGCGAAATCAAGTGACAAAGTTTTAGGCAGGATTGTTTTATGAACTTCTAAAAATGTTGACCTAATTTGCTTTTGACCTGTCTCTGTCTTAAGAAGCATCATGTTCATCAGCTGCATCAACATTGATTTTTGACCACCCCCCTGGACTGAAACCAAGGCTGACAGATGACCATGCTTTCTGTTCTGCAGCAAAAAGGTATGTTTAAGGTATAGAAAACTGTAGTGCTTTTCTTGGCAGATTATTGGTAAATATCTTTAAGCACAGATATTGATCAATAATATTTATTTACAATAAAGGACAACTAAGGCAAAACGTGCATGCATCCCTCCATGGATGCTGGATCTTATACACTAGAGATCAACAGTGTGAGAAAGAAAAAGATCAATGTCTATGGTGATGCACTTTTATGATGATAAATGCACTTTTATAATGGATACCTGCACTTATGATGATAGATGCACTTTTATGATGATGGATGCACTTTTATAATGGATACCTGCACTTATGATGATAGATGCACTTTTATGATGATAGATGCACTTTTATGATGATAGATAGATGCACTTTTATGATGATAGATGCACTTTTATGATGATAGATGCACTTTTATGATGATGGATGCACTTTTATAATGGATACCTGCACTTATGATGATAGATGCACTTTTATGATGATGGATGCACTTTTATGATGATAGATAGATGCACTTTTATGATGATAGATGCACTTTTATGATGATAGATGCACTTTTATGATGATAGATGCACTTTTATGATGGATTGATGCACTTTTATAATGGATAGATGCACTTTTATAATGGATACCTGCACTTATGATGATAGATGCACTTTTATGATGATAGATGCACTTTTATGATGATAGATAGATGCACTTTTATGATGATAGATGCACTTTTATGATGATAGATGCACTTTTATGATGGATAGTTGCACTTTTATGATGGATAGGATGCACTTTTATGATGGATAGGATGCACTTTTATGATGGATAGGATGCACTTTTATGATGGATAGATGCACTTTTATGATGGATAGGATGCACTTTTATGATGATAGATGCACTTTTATGATGGATAGGATGCACTTTTATGATGGATAGGATGCACTTTTATGATGATAGATGCACTTTTATGATGGATAGATGCACTTTTATGATGATAGATGCACTTTTATGATGGATAGATGCACTTTTATGATGGATAGGATGCACTTTTATGATGATAGATGCACTTTTATGATGGATAGGATGCACTTTTATGATGATAGATGCACTTTTATGATGGATAGATGCACTTTTATGATGATAGATGCACTTTTATGATGGATAGGATGCACTTTTATGATGATAGATGCACTTTTATAATGGATAGATGCACTTTTATAATGGATAGATGCACTAGAGTCTGTGTTTAAAACTAATGAAACGTGTATACTTTAAGACTGTTTAAAGTATTTCTTCATCCTCAAACTATATTTTGCTCGTTGCCAGCACACCTACCATATGACTGAAAAACAGAAGAACAACTCCACAAACTGCAGACCAATACCATTGAAAGTGTCACTATTATTGGAGGACCAATACTTTTAGAATGGGTAAGTCATTCTTTCAGACTAAATATTTATGCAAAATGTAGGCTAATTATCACTAACTTTTGGTTAACGCTTGGATATGCCTTCATGTTTAAATGTATTGTTTTTGCTGTTTGTGTTTTTAGGAGAATTTCTATGATGCAGCAAGTAAAGGGTACCTGGCTTAGTGTTTGAAGGCTGTACAGACTAGAACCTGTCTGGAGATGGTACGATTTAACATATAACATGAGAGAGTCATGGCCACAAACATCACATTTGTTGGTATTTGGCTAATAGAATTGAGTCAAACTAATTGTTTTCATGATTTGACAGGTATATATTTTCTGTTTGATTTTAGACTCAACAGATTGGGAAATCACCTGCCCCCAACATCACAAAGTCAGGAAGAAGGGAACAAAAATCATTCCAGCAGATGACTAGTAAGTGAGATTTCTTAAGGGTTAGTTCACCCAAAAATGAAAATTCTGTCATCATTTACTCACCCTTATGTCGTTGGACACCCTTAAGACCTCCATTCATCTTCAGACACAGATGAAGATATTAGTGTTGAAATCCGATGGCTCAGAAAGGCCTTCATTGACACCTATATCATTTCCTCTCTCAAGACCCATAAAGGCACTAAAGATGTCGTTACAAAGCCCATCTCACTACAGTGGCTATACAATCATTTTCTGAGGTGACGAGAATAGTTTTTGTGTGTAAAAAAAACTAAATAACGGCATGGCAGATTTCAAAACACCGCTTCATTAAGCCTCGGCGCATTTTGAATCATAGACAGTCCATGCAACTACCACTTTCAAGCCACAGAAATATATAAAGGTACATCATTAAAGTACTCCATGCAACTCCAGTGGTTTAACATACATTTTCATTTAACTATGCAAATGCCGTGTTTGCAAAATATATTTATATATATATATATATATTTTTTTTTATTTTTATTAATGGAGTTGAGATTTTTTGAGCAAATAAAGCACTTGTTTCATAAAAATGAGGTTAAACCCATGGAGTCACATAGATCACTTATGATTTCCTTTGTACCTTTCTAGGCTTTGGAAGTGGAGGCTGAATAGGCTGTAAATGAAAGGACAGACATTTCTTAGATATTATTAAAAATATGGAAAAAAAGATGAAAAAAAGTCTTACGGGTTAAGAACAACATGAGGGTGAGTAATTTAATAACAGAAGTAACTTGGATGAAGTAAGCCTTTAATGTACTTGGAAATCAGTCAATTCTAACCAAAATACTTTATTGGTTGAGTCACCAAAGTCCAAGATGATTGAACTTTTTGCACCATAAACTGACTGTATTTATAAAATACAACTAGTATTAATTGTAATTGGTCTGGTATTGTGTTGTTTAGGGAACCAGGATTCCAGAGTTGGATCTACACAGCTTTTCCTGCTCTGCATATGAAACCACAACTGAACTGTACTGTTAGCAACTGGACACAACTGATCCACAGATATCCTGCGACTGTTTTTTCATCTGCTGAATGTTGTGTTGACTCAAGTACTGCTGTTCTGTTGCAAAGTTGAAGGTACTGAACCAACTTCACTGACACAGGACATATATTCACTGACATGCAGGACTTGAAGTATTACACACTTATAAGCAGCTTTAATAGCTTATGAAAGAAATGCATATATTATGCCTTCATCATTTATTTTAAAAGTTAACCTTCTGTGATGTAAATGGACTTGCTTGTAAATAAAGAACTAGTTTAAAACAACTTTTTGCATTCTTTATTTTTTACTTTACAATGAACAGCGTGTGTGTGTGTGTGTGTGTGTGTGTGTGTGTGTGTGAATGCGTGTATGTGTATATATATATATATAGACTGATTTCCATTTTTCTGAAGTGTTAGGTCAACACCAGAACAGTGTAGAATTTTAACTCTGCCAGTGTTTTCTACAAAGCTGCACTTAACTCTGTAACAGTGTTATTGTTATCTGCATTGGTGTTAATATTTTACTCTATTAGAGTTTATTGTAACACCGAGTTGGGTGTTGTGAGAGGCAACACTTTTAAAAGTGTTGAATTAACACTTTGCGGGTGGTTCCCATATATACACTTTTAAAGTGTTGAAATTAACTCTATTGGTGTTGATTTCCGGATTTCAAATTTACTGTGCAGTGACTGTAATGAAGCAATTTTAGCTCTGCGTAGAAAAAATTGTCTTGCAAGTTTTACGTCATTTGATCAGCTCTTCTGATTGGCCTTTATAAAGACCACTGAAGTTATTATAGGCCAATAACAATCAATGCCCAATCATTCAGAGCACCCTTACCCAGATTGAAATGCAACATTAGGGCCCTCAACAGACCACACGGTGAGGCTCCAATCCAAGAGGATACACTGTCAAAACAAAGATTAAAGAGCTAGTCTGGAAAATTAGCTAGACCAGGGACTATACAAGAGAAATTTAGGAAATGTTCCGTATAAGTGACGTAATACCATTTTTATAGTGATGCTTTTGTTTTTTATAAACTAACACTTTAGTCAATATAACAGCCTGAAACACACCAACAATGTATTAGGATTTAAAATGGACAAGTACACAGATACTCACTGCAGTTTATTTTCTTTACACTTTCATAAATTCAATAAGCTGTCTTCCCAGTGCATCAGTTTCACTAGGGATCATTAACTTGATTTTTATCATTAACTGTATTCCTTCATGTTTTCTAATTAGCTCAGATGTGGCCACAAATTAATTACCATCTCCTAGCCACTTTGTAAATGCAGTCTGTTTATGTATTCCACCAATGTTTAGTATAACCACCAATTAACACCATTTAAAAACAATTAAGAAAACTATTAGTATTTAACCAGACGATCGTGCTAAGTCAGTACCAGGTTTCACTCATGACTTCATCAAATGATATATGTGAGATATGCTGATGATGGTTGATAACCACCAATGCCATAACCTTAGTTTATTCAGCTTGGTTGGAAAGACATTATAACACCGCTATTATATGGTTCAGGAAAAGAAGCAATTACAGTATTACTGAGTCCATCGAGACTCTCCGCTCTTGAGTTAATCACTCAAACTGAGCCTGAGACATGTAGTCCTAGGGTTCCCTTAAAGCCACATTTCATAGTCTGATCCACTTTCTCCTGTCCAGTTGCCTGTTTATTGTCCAATGTATGTGTCTGTTTCTCCAGTACAACTCTCCAACAAATGATCTGAGTCTAGCCATGGATCTACCCCCATGGATAGGGGCACAACTTTAGTAAACACTCCTATGGGTCGTATTTCATGAGTTAAAATATTGTCGATAAGGGCACAACTTTAGTAAACGCTCCTATGAGTCGTATTTCAAGAGTTAAAATATTGTCGATAGGGGCACAACTTTAGTAAACGCTCCTATGGGTCATATTTCATGAGTTAAAATATTGTCGATTGGGGCACAACTTTAGTAAACGCTCCTATGGGTCATATTTCATGAGTTAAAATATTGTCGATAGGGGCACAACTTTAGTAAACGCTCCTATGAGCCGTATTTCAAGAGTTAAAATATTGTCGATAGGGGCACAACTTTAGTAAACGCTCCTATGGTTCGTATTTCATGAGTTAAAATATTGTCGATAGGGGCACAACTTTAGTAAACGCTCCTATGAGCCGTATTTCAAGAGTTAAAATATTGTCGATAGGGCCACAACTTTAGTAAACGCTCCTATGAGTCGTATTTCAAGAGTTAAAATATTGTCGATAGGGGCACAACTTTAGTAAACGCTCCTATGAGCCGTATTTCAAGAGTTAAAATATTGTCGATAGGGGCACAACTTTAGTAAACGCTCCTATGGGTCGTATTTCATGAGTTAAAATATTGTCCATAGGGCCACAACTTTAGTAAACGCTCCTATGAGTCGTATTTCAAGAGTTAAAATATTGTCGATAGGGGCACAACTTTAGTAAACGCTCCTATGAGCCGTATTTCAAGAGTTAAAATATTGTCGATAGGGGCACAACTTTAGTAAACGCTCCTATGGGTCGTATTTCATGAGTTAAAATATTGTCCATAGGGCCACAACTTTAGTAAACGCTCCTATGAGTCGTATTTCAAGAGTTAAAATATTGTTGATAGGGGCACAACTTTAGTAAACGCTCCTATGGGTCGTATTTCATGAGTTAAAATATTGTCGATAGGGGCACAACTTTAGTAAACACTCCTATGAGCCGTATTTCAAGAGTTAAAATATTGTCGATAGGGGCACAACTTTAGTAAACGCTCCTATGGGTCGTATTTCATGAGTTAAAATATTGTCCATAGGGCCACAACTTTAGTAAACGCTCCTATGAGTCGTATTTCAAGAGTTAAAATATTGTCGATAGGGGCACAACTTTAGTAAACGCTCCTATGAGCCGTATTTCAAGAGTTAAAATATTGTCGATAGGGGCACAACTTTAGTAAACGCTCCTATGAGTCGTATTTCAAGAGTTAAAATATTGTCGATAGGGGCACAACTTTAGTAAACGCTCCTATGGGTCGTATTTCATGAGTTAAAATATTGTCGATAGGGGCACAACTTTAGTAAACGCTCCTATGGGTCGTATTTCATGAGTTAAAATATTGACGATAGGAGCACAACTTTAGTAAACGCTCCTATGGGTCGTATTTCATGAGTTAAAATATTGACGATAGGAGCACAACTTTAGTAAACGCTCCTATGGGTCGTATTTCATGAGTTAAAATATTGTCGATAGGAGCACCACTTTAGAAAACGCTCCTATGGGTCGTATTTCATGAGTTAAAATATTGTCGATTGGGGCACAACTTTAGTAAACGCTCCTATGGGTCGTATTTCATGAGTTAAAATATTGTCGATAGGAGCACCACTTTAGTAAACGCTCCTATGGGTCGTATTTCATGAGTTAAAATATTGTCGATAGGGGCACAACTTTAGTAAACGCTCCTATGGGTCGTATTTCATGAGTTAAAATATTGTCCATAGGGGCACAACTTTAGTAATCGCTCCTATGGGTCGTATTTCATGAGTTAAAATATTGTCGATAGGGGCACAACTTTAGTAAACGCTCCTATGGGTCATATTTCATGAGTTAAAATATTGTCCATAGGGGCACAACTTTAGTAAACGCTCCTATGGGTCGTATTTCATGAGTTAAAATATTGTCCATAGGGGCACAACTTTAGTAAACGCTCCTATGGGTCATATTTCATGAGTTAAAATATTGTCCATAGGGGCACAACTTTAGTAATCGCTCCTATGGGTCGTATTTCATGAGTTAAAATATTGTCGATAGGGGCACAACTTTAGTAAACGCTCTTATTGGTCGTATTTCATGAGTTAAAATATTGTCGATTGGGGCACAACTTTAGTAAACGCTCCTATGGGTCATATTTCATGAGTTAAAATATTGTCGATAGGAGCACAACTTTAGTAAACGCTCCTATGGGTTGTATTTCATGAGTTAAAATATTGTCGATTGGGGCACAACTTTAATAAACGCTCCTATGGGTCGTATTTCATGAGTTCAAATATTGTCGATAGGGGCTCAACTTTAGTGAACGCTCCTATGGGTCGTATTTCATGAGTTAAAATATTGTCGATTGGGGCACAACTTTAGTAAACGCTCCTATGGGTCATATTTCATGAGTTAAAATATTGTCGATAGGAGCACAACTTTAGTAAACGCTCCTATGGGTTGTATTTCAAGAGTTAAAATATTGTCAATAGGGGCACAACTTTAGTAAACGCTCCTATGGGTCGTATTTCATGAGTTAAAATATTGTCGATAGGAGCACAACTTTAGTAAACGCTCCTATGGGTCGTATTTCATGAGTTAAAATATTGTCGATAGGGGCACAACTTTAGTAAACACTCCTATGAGTCGTATTTCATGAGTTAAAATATTGTCGATAGGGGCACAACTTTAGTAAACGCTCCTATGGGTCGTTTTTCATGAATTAAAATATTTTTGATAGGGGCACAACTTTAGTAAACGCTCCTATGGGTCGTATTTCATGAGTTAAAATATTGTCGATAGGGGCACAACTTTAGTAAACGCTCCTATGGGTCGTATTTCATGAGTTAAAATATTGTCGATAGGGGCACAACTTTAGTAAACGCTCCTATGAGTCGTATTTCAAGAGTTAAAATATTGTCGATAGGGGCACAACTTTAGTAAACGCTGCTATGGGTCGTATTTCATGAGTTAAAATATTGTCGATTGGGGCACAACTTTAGTAAACGCTCCTATGGGTCGTATTTCATGAGTTAAAATATTGTCGATAGGAGCAAAACATTAGTAAACGCTCCTATGGGTCGTATTTCATGAGTTAAAATATTGTCGATAGGGGCACAACTTTAGTAAACGCTCCTATGGGTCGTATTTCATGAGTTAAAATATTGTCGATAGGGGCACAACTTTAGTAAACGCTCCTATGGGTCGTATTTCATGAGTTAAAATATTGTCCATAGGGGCACAACTTTAGTAAACGCTCCTATGAGTCGTTTTTTATGAGTTAAAATATTGTCGATAAGGGCACAACATTAGTGAACGCTCCTATGGGTCGTATTTCATGAGTTAAAATATTGTCGATAGGGGCACAACTTTAGTAAACACTCCTATGAGTCGTTTTTCAGGAGTTAAAATATTGTCGATAGGAGCACAACTTTAGTAAACGCTCCTATGGGTCGTATTTCATGAGTTAAAATATTGTCGATAGGAGCACAACTTTAGTAAACGCTCCTATGGGTCGTATTTCATGAGTTAAAATATTGTCGATAGGGTCACAACTTTAGTAAACGCTCCTATGGGTCGCATTTCATGAGTTAAAATATTGTCGATAGGGTCACAACTTTAGTAAACACTCCTATGGGTCGTATTTCATGAGTTAAAATATGTCACGTCACAGACAAGGGAAAAGGGTGCGAGGACTCAAGTGCAGAAAAAAGATGATTTATTTACAAAAACAAAACATAAACTCAAAACAAAACCCACGAGGGGGAAAAACACATAATAGAATAATATAAATACAAACTTAAACAAACCAACAGAATCACGGGGAGGACGGAAGACGCAGACATTACACAAGGATCCAACACAGACTGACAAACACAAGGAGATTATAAAGGGAACAAACAAGGCAGATAATGAGGGAGAACAGGTGGGGCAAATAAACCAATAATCAGATAACAAGAAGGGCGGGGTTGACAGTAGCACATGCAAGACATGACAGAACCCACATGTGCACACAAGACAGGACAGGCATGTGACATTACCCCCTCCTTAAGGAGCGGCTACCAGACGCTCCACTAGGGACGGGCGGGACAGACCAGGGAGGGACGGGAGGGACAGACCAGGGCGGGGCGGGAGGGACAGACCAGGGCGGGCGGGAGGGACAGACCAGGGCGGGGCGGGAGGGACAGACCAGGGCGGGGCGGGAGGGACAGACCAGGGCGGGGCGGGAGGGACAGACCAGGGCGGGACGGGAGGGACAGACCAGGGCGGGACGGGAGGGACAGACCAGGGCGGGACGGGCGGGGCAGACCAGGGGGGCACGGGAGGGACAGACCAGGGGGGCACGGGAGGGACAGACCAGGGGGGCACGGGAGGGACTGACCAGGGGGGCACGGGAGGGACTGACCAGGGGGGCACGGGAGGGACAGGAGAAACAGACAAGGAAGGAACAGACAAGGGAGGGGTCAACAAGGGACACATGAGGAAAACAAAAAGTTCAGGCACCCAGGGCGGCGCAGGAAGAGCAGGACGCCTCAGCGGCGCACGGAGAGCAGGACGCCTCAGCGGCGCACGGAGAGCAGGACGCCTCAGCGGCGCACGGAGAGCAGGACGCCTCAGCGGCGCACGGAGAGCAGGACGCCTCAGCGGCGCACGGAGAGCAGGACGCCTCAGCGGCGCACGGAGAGCTGGACGCCTGGGAGGCGCGGTGAGAGCTGGACGCCTGGGAGGCGCGGTGAGAGCTGGACGCCTGGGAGGCGCGGTGAGAGCTGGACGCCTGGGAGGCGCGGTGAGAGCTGGACGCCTGGGAGGCGCGGTGAGAGCTGGACGCCTGGGAGGCGCGGTGAGAGCTGGACGCCTGGGAGGCGCGGTGAGAGCTGGACGCCTGGGAGGCGCGGTGAGAGCAGGACGCCTGGGAGGTGCGGTGAGAGCAGGACGCCTGGGAGGCATCTCCGGCCCAGCGGCGTCCACCGGAATGCGATCCACCAGCACAGGGACCACCGGAACACTATCCACCGGAACAGAGACCACCGGCATCGGGACCACCGGAACACGATCCACCGGAATAGAGACCACCGGAACACGATCTACCGGTACAGGGACCTCCGGAACACGATCCACCGGAATAGGGACCACCAGAACACGATCCACCGGCACAGGGACCACCGGAACACGATCCACCGGCACAGGGACCACCGGAACACGATCCACCGGCACAGGGACCACCGGAACACGATCCACCGGCACAGGGACCACCAGAACACGATCCACCGGCACAGGGACAACCGGCACAGGGACCACCGGAACACGATCCGCCGGTACTGGGACAACCGGCATGCGATCCGCCGGCACTGGGACCACCGGCACAGGGACCACTGGAGCTGGGACCACAAGAACAGGCACGGAGGGAGCCTTCCTTCTCCTCCTCCTTTTAGAGACCACCGGAGCTTGGGCCACTGGAACTGGGGCCACTGGAACAGGAACCACCGGAGCTATCCAGCCCCTGGTCCTAGAGGGACTGGAGTCCAGCTGTTCCACAAACTCCCAAAAGTCCGGGGTTCCCATTCTCTCAACCTCCATGGGGCTGAGAGGCATGTCCAGGCAGAGGTTAAACACCTCTGCCTTCTCTGTCTCATTGAGGTACAGGTGATGCACCTCAATAAGGAATTTGCAGGCGAACTCTCTTACACCCGCCCCCTGTTGGCGGATGTATTTAGAGTTCACCTGCCGCATCACCTGTACGTGCCTGGTTAGCTCCATAGTTCAAAGAGCAAACAACAAAAATAAACAATCCTCTTGCTGAGTCCTCTATGGTTGGATCCTTCTGTCACGTCACAGACAAGGGAAAAGGGTGCGAGGACTCAAGTGCAGAAAAAAGATGATTTATTTACAAAAACAAAACATAAACTCAAAACAAAACCCACGAGGGGGAAAAACACATAATAGAATAATATAAATACAAACTTAAACAAACCAACAGAATCACGGGGAGGACGGAAGACGCAGACATTACACAAGGATCCAACACAGACTGACAAACACAAGGAGATTATAAAGGGAACAAACAAGGCAGATAATGAGGGAGAACAGGTGGGGCAAATAAACCAATAATCAGATAACAAGAAGGGCGGGGTTGACAGTAGCACATGCAAGACATGACAGAACCCACATGTGCACACAAGACAGGACAGGCATGTGACAAAATATTGTCGATAGGAGCACAACTTTAGTAAACGCTCCTATGAGTCGTTTTTCATGAGTTAAAATATTGTCGATAGGAGCACAACTTTAGTAAACGCTCCTATGGGTCGTATTTCATGAGTTAAAATATTGTCGATAGGGGCACAACTTTAGTAAACGCTCCTATGAGTCGTATTTCATGAGTTAAAATATTGTCGATAGGGGCACAACTTTAGTAAACGCTCCTATGGGTCGTATTTCATGAGTTAAAATATTGTCGATAGGGGCACAACTTTAGTAAACGCTCCTATGGGTCGTATTTCATGAGTTAAAATATTGTCGATAGGAGCACAACTTTAGTAAACGCTCCTATTGGTCGTATTTCATGAGTTAAAATATTGTCGATAGGGTCACAACTTTAGTAAACGCTCCTATGGGTCGTATTTCATGAGTTAAAATATTGTCGATTGGGGCACAACTTTAGTAAACGCTCCTATGGGTCGTATTTCATGAGTTAAAATATTGTCGATAGGAGCACAACTTTAGTAATCGCTCCTATGGGTCGTATTTCATGAGTTAAAATATTGTCGATAGGAGCACAACTTTAGTAAACGCTCCTATGGGTCGTATTTCATGAGTTAAAATATTGTCAATAGGGGCACAACTTTAGTAAACGCTCCTATGGGTCGTATTTCAAGAGTTAAAATATTGTCAATAGGGGCACAACTTTAGTAAACGCTCCTATGGGTCGTATTTCATGAGTTAAAATATTGTCGATAGGAGCACAACTTTAGTAAACGCTCCTATGGGTCGTATTTCATGAGTTAAAATATTGTCAATAGGGGCACAACTTTAGTAAACGCTCCTATGGGTCGTATTTCATGAGTTAAAATATTGTCGATAGGAGCACAACTTTAGTAAACGCTCCTATGGGTCGTATTTCATGAGTTAAAATATTGTCCATAGGGCCACAACTTTAGTAAACGCTCCAATGGGTCGTATTTCATGAGTTAAAATATTGTCGATAGGAGCACAACTTTAGTAAACGCTCCTATGGGTCGAATTTCAAGAGTTACATTATTGTCGATGAGGGCACAACATTAGTGAACGCTCCTATGGGTCGTATTTCATAAGTTAAAATATTGTCGATAGGAGCACAACATTAGTGAACGCTCCTATGGGTCGTATTTCATGAGTTAAAATATTGTCGATAGGGGCACAACTTTAGTAAACGCTCCTATGGGTCGTATTTCATGAGTTAAAATATTGTCGATTGGGGCACCACTTTAGTAAACGCTCCTATGGGTCATATTTCATGAGTTAAAATATTGTCGATTAGGGCACAACTGTAGTAAACGCTCCTATGGGTCGTATTTCATGAGTTAAAATATTGTCGATTGGGGCACAACTTTAGTAAACGCTCCTATGGGTCGTATTTCAAGAGTTAAAATATTGTCGATTGGGGCACAACTTTAGTAAACGCTCCTATGGGTCGTATTTCATGAGTTAAAATATTGTCCATAGGGGCACAACTTTAGTAAACGCTCCTATGGGTCATATTTCATGAGTTAAAATATTGTCGATTGGGGCACAACTTTAGTAAACGCTCCTATGGGTCGTATTTCATGAGTTAAAATATTGTCCATAGGGGCACAACTTTAGTAAACGCTCCTAAGGGTCGTATTTCATGAGTTAAAATATTGTCCATAGGGGCACAACTTTAGTAAACGCTCCTATGGGTCGTTTTTCATGAGTTAAAATATTGTCCATAGGGGCACAACTTTAGTAAACGCTCCTATGGGTCGTATTTCATGAGTTAAAATATTGTCGATTGGGGCACAACTTTAGTAAACGCTCCTATGGGTCGCATTTCATGAGTTAAAATATTGTCCATAGGGGCACAACTTTAGTAAACGCTCCTATGGGTCGTATTTCATGAGTTAAAATATTGTCCATAGGGGCACAACTTTAGTAAACGCTCCTATGGGTCGTATTTCATGAGTTAAAATATTGTCCATAGGGGCACAACTTTAGTAAACGCTCCTATGGGTCGTATTTCATGAGTTAAAATATTGTCGATAGGGGCACAACTTTAGTAAACGCTCCTATGGGTCGTATTTCATGAGTTAAAATATTGTCGATAGGAACACAACTTTAGTAAACGCTCCTATGGGTCGTATTTCATGAGTTAAAATATTGTCGATTGGGGCACAACTTTAGTAAACGTTCCTATGGGTCGTATTTCATAAGTTAAAATATTGCCGATAGGAACACAACTTTAGTAAACGCTCCTATGGGTCGTATTTCATGAGTTAAAATATTGTCGATTGGGGCACAACTTTAGTAAACGCTCCTATGGGTCGTATTTCATAAGTTAAAATATTGTCGATAGGAACACAACTTTAGTAAACGCTCCTATGGGTCGTATTTCATGAGTTAAAATATTGCCGATAGGGGCACAACTTTAGTAAACGCTCCTATGGGTCGTATTTCATGAGTTAAAATATTGTCGATAGGAACACAACTTTAGTAAACGCTCCTATGGGTCGTATTTCATGAGTTAAAATATTGTCGATTGGGGCACAACTTTAGTAAACGCTCCTATGGGTCGTATTTCATGAGTTAAAATATTGTCCATAGGGGCACAACTTTAGTAAACGCTCCTATGGGTCGTATTTCATGAGTTAAAATATTGTCGATAGGGGCACAACTTTAGTAAACGCTCCTATGGGTCGTATTTCATGAGTTAAAATATTGTCCATAGGGGCACAACTTTAGTAAACGCTCCTATGGGTCGTATTTCATGAGTTAAAATATTGTCGATAGGGGCACAACTTTAGTAAACGCTCCTATGGGTCATATTTCATGAGTTAAAATATTGTCCATAGGGGCACAACTTTAGTAAACGCTCCTATGGGTCGTATTTCATGAGTTAAAATATTGTCGATAGGAGCACAACTTTAGTAAACGCTCGTACTGGTCGTATTTCATGAGTTAAAATATTGTCGATAGGGGCACAACTTTAGTAAACGCTCCTATGGGTCGTATTTCATGAGTTAAAATATTTTCGATTGGGGCACAACTTTAGTAAACGCTCCTATGGGTCGTATTTCATGAGTTACATTATTGATAGATGTGCAACTTTAGTAAACGCTCCTATGGGTCGTATTTCATGAGTTACATTATTGATAGATGCGCAACTTTAGTAAACGCTCCTATGGGTCGTATTTCAAGGAAGTGACAAACAACCTATATAGGTGTATTGGTTGTTGGACATGTTCCTCAAAACCCACCTGCTCTGGAGCAACACCTTTCATTGTAACTGCTGTATGCAAAATTCCCTTTATCGCGTCATTCACATCATTCAATCTGTCACTCACAGGAACTTTTCCTTGCTTCTTTGTAATGATCTCATATGGTCTACAAGTAAATGTGCTTCTGAATGAATGTACAGCGTAACCTCTGTCTGGGTTGTACACTTTGGTCTACCTGCAGTTGTCTGCTCATCTGATGACCCACCAGTGACAGTAAGATATTATATAATTCAGCATCCAAGACTTTGGGCCATGTGAGTCTGTTTTTGTTTTTCTGTCATGTTAATTTTTCTGTAAATACATATGCCTAGAGTCTACTGTGAATCTTGATCTTTTGGTTAACTTTGTAAAGGTTAGCTATAAGCTACAAAACGAACATTTGTAAAGCATTTGTAAAAAACAGCATTCTTTATGTGTTCTTGATGGCTCCCACACTTCATTCTACAAACTGATACTTAGATTTCCATCCATCTCCTTCTCGGCGTAATATGTTTCGGTACATCTTGGTGTTGTACTTACATGAGCCACTGGAAGGGAATCCGCCTCATTAGAGCATTGATTCATTAATGCAGCGAACACAACCGTGACAAAACCAGGCAATAGTGATGATAAGTGCGGCGTGGCTGTGCTTCGTGTTAAAGTGCAGGGGGGCCTATCACCTCTGATGAAGAAACCCATTTATACACTGTCGCACACAAGAGGTCATCCCTCTCCGTATTCCTCTATTGACCCAGGTTGTTCGTTTATTATGGGCAGCTTTTTTATTGAAGGATGATTACCCTGAGTGATGTCAGGCTGGAGGAGAAAAGATCGACCCGAATAATGGCATTCCAGAGCGGGGGAGTCAATGCACGCTCTTTCCTTCTGTGCTGCTCACAAATTGAGTCACATCCTCCCCTCATCCATTATTTACAGCTGATCAGCCTTTCCTGGCATCTATGGATTTGATAATCATCCCCATGTCCATATTAAATATGTGACATAAATTTCACCACAGGGGCTTGTCAATAGAAGGCCACAGGAGAACAAAGGCCACAGGAGAAAGATTAACGCGGAGAACACGTTTCATATGTATGGAAATGACGGCGTGATTTGGAGAGATAAATAAATACGGCTTAAGTGCAACAAAGGTGGGGAGTGAGTAAAAAACAATTACTATACAGGTATATAAGAATGAATGTGGGGTTGATACGGTGCCTTATCAATACTACGCCATGCAAGCCAAAGTTACAATGATACCAGATATGATTACTCAAATACCCATTCATAGCATACGGTTACTGATGTACACAAAACAAGTGATAAATGTATGCATTTGATTAGTATGGAAGTAAACATTTCAAGTTAACATTAAAGGGTTAGTCCACCCAGAAGAGAAGCCAATGCTGAATAAAGTCGTAGTTTTTGTTATTTTTGGACCCAAATGTATTTTGGATGCTTCAAGAGACTCTAATTAACCCACTGATGTCTCATATGGACTACTGTGATGATGTTTTTATTCCCTTTCTGGACATGGACAGTATAGTGTGCATACACTTGCATACGCTCTCGGACTAAATATAAAATATCTTAAACTGTGTGTGAAGATGAGCGGAGGTCTTACGGGTGTGGAGCGACATTAGGGAGACGAGTTAATGACAGAAGTTTCATTTCTGGGTGAACTAACCCTTTTACGGAGGTTTGGGTGAATTGACCAAAGTTTAGTCATTTTATTTCACTATAATGATATACATTGTTCATGTGATATAATATTCGTCATCAGGAGGGTCTGCGGACATCCACATGCAGCCCACACTGCAAAAAATGCTCTTCTTACTCAGTATTTTTGTCTTGTTTCTAGTCCAAACATCTTAAAATAAGATAAATAATCTGCCAATGGGGTGAGAAAAATAATCTTAATTCAAACAGAAAACAAGATTATTTTTCTCACCCCATTGGCCGATCATTTATCTTATTTTAAGCAAAAACTCTCTTCATTTAGAGTTATTTTTCCCAAAAACAAGACAATCATTTTTACTTGTCTAGTAAATACTTCTTAACGTAATTTTCAGATATTTTGACTAGAAACAGGACAAAAATACTAAGTAAGAAAAGCATTTTTTGCAGTGAATTTCTGTGATCGGTGCAGGTACAGTGGAAGTGACTTCAGTGCTTTGGGGAAAAAAGTCCACTAGATAGTGAGCAGGTGCCAAAGGAGTGTACTCCGAAAGGCTTGCGTGCTCGACTGTATACTGAATGCAGAAAATGAAGTATAGCAGGCCTTTAATGGCATGGTGAGATGAACAGAAGCTGGTCTTTGTCAATAATTGTCAATAATTGTCAAATCTTTTCTAGATTCTGCCATGTTGAAGGCCTGCGCCCTATCAGAGTCAGAGCAGATCTCCTGTCGGACATCTTCAGGTATAATTTTAACAGCTATGATATCCTTTGTTCTATCCACTTAATTTATACTATAAATTTCATTCTACACTGCAAAAAAATGCTCTTCTTAATTAGTATTTTTGTCTTGTTTTCAGTCCAAATATCTAAATATTCTTAAATCAACAAGTTTTGATGCCGATGTAGGATTGTAAAGCGATGGGCATCAATAATAACGCAACATTCGCCATTGTTGATGGAAGGCTTGTTCGAGATGCATCAGCGATGTGCAGACCGATCGCCATATGACATGAAAGTACAGCAAGATCATACGACTCATTATGCTTTTGAACCGCTCTTTTGAAATCATACTGTATATTTTAGTATTTAAAATCTAGTCATGGCCAATGCTACAGCCTGTTCGTAGCGCTTAAATCTAGGCTATTACGCAAATAAAACTGATCAAGAAAAAACTGTGCGACCACATTGCTACATTAAACTTTGTACAATGTCTTAAAATACTTAATGTCTGATCTCCAAGTATGTGTTCTGAGTGCACATACTGTATGGCTTCAGTGGTGCCAGCACACCGATAGGTTAAAAAGCCTAAAATACGGGTTCACAAGTTAACAGGTTGAAGTTTGAGTTTGATGTTAATATTTATTCATCATTGGCTTCTGTTAAACTTGACAGCATTTTCTTTCATAGGGCACTTTAAAGAAGATGCATGTGCGCTGTGTTTATCAGTATCCAATTATGTCCACGTTATAAAAAAGAAAAACTAAATAAACAAAGTAAAAATTAATTTGATAACTTTTCCCCCCCAAGGTTTTTATAGATATCGTGATATATCGATATCGGGAATTCTTTTGGACACAATAACCGTGGTGTGAAACATCTAATATTGCGACAGCCCTAACTGAAATAAGCCATTCATTCACACAGAGCTGAATTTAAGACTGTGATGTCCGAAGGCAATCATGGTGTGTTTAGAGGTTTTACTGAAACATGGCACAGGAACAATAGGAGCGAAATAAAGAGTTTTATTACAGAACTGCAACCAGCATCACACGTTTACCTGGAAAAAAAATGAATGCGTTAGCTCTTGTCCAGGGTTCATTCTGACGGCAAATTTTGATTTAGTTTTAGTCCTAGTCTTCTGACTAAAATGCCATTTAGTTTTAATCATATTTTAGTCATCTGAATTGTTTTTAGTTTTAGTCTAGTTTTAGTCTACAGTAGATTTAATCTCCTAAAATCTAAAGAGTTTAGTTGAATTGTAATGTATTAATTAAGCATTTAAGGATTACTTAACCAACTGTTACTAGAACTGACATATTGACATTATTGTGTTGTTGACATTAAAATACACAAAAGCTGTTTGTTTTTTTTAAAAACATCTATATATAGTTTTTATAACTTTATTTTTCATTATTATTTTAGTTAGTAGGCTATATCAGGTTAAGCTAAAGCTTCAAACAGGTTTGTTTATTCATTTTGTTTTTTTATTTCATTTAACATTTATTTAGTTTCAAGTAATGATTTTTTTTTAAATGGTTGTAGTTACTATTACAACCCTGATACTTTATTGAATATGTGTCAAATACTGATCTTTCTATGAATTAAATGGGGATGAAATCAAATACAACGTGCGTGAAATACACATTGACTCTTATTTTGAAATGCCGTTGGATCCGCACGTTACAACTCAAATGTTTTATGTTTTTTGTTTTTCTGTAGTTTTTATTTAGTTATCATCTCGTTTACATCTGTAAAAAAAAAAGGTTCTTGCCGAAATTTATGACGAAAATTATTCATCAATGAAATTAAGACTATCATGAATTAATTGATTTATGCTATCATCGCCTTCACGTTCCACGGTCAAATTAATTTTAAATGTAATAAAGTATTTCTGTAATCAAAACATCAAAAACACTTTCTTGGTGAGTAAAAACCACATCTGTAAATGTCAATCTCTTACACCCTCTAAGAGAGCATTTTCTTAATGTCACTACAACGAAAGAAAACAAAAAACGGAGGCTTACTGATATTGTGGATACATTTTGTTGTTGTTTACAGGTTTTGTTTTTTTCAGCCTGCAGCACACATCTCTTTCAAACAGGACTTTTTATGGGAACACTTTTAATTGTTGATGAAGTTGGCATTGCTTCAGTTTCTTCCACTGATTCGGTCTCAGATCTCTCTGTCATGTCAATGTCATTGTCCTTTACAACACCCATGTAAAATTCACAGTAGTCCCAGTTTCCTCCTTTGTAAGAAACACCTTGATTGACATTGCTGTTACACATTGATTTACTACTCAACATCTGATTCACGTCTCTTTACACAGGTCCCATTCACATCAACCTGATGTTACTGAACCCAACACTTTTGAAATGGAACCACTCAACCATTTCTTCCTCCCTGGTTTTTTTATACCAAAACCTAATGATGACCAACCATTAAGGTCCTGACTTTACAGGGTTTTTCAAACTTACAGAGCTTTCACACTTCAAAGTTGGTGAAAACCGTGGCTTGATAAGAGACAATCGAGTATGAACTGACCTCTTAGGAAACAGTTCTGCTAGTGTGTCTTACCAGTTGTACTATGAGGAGTGTTACTGTACAAAAGATTGGTGAAACAGTAGGCGCGTTTCCATTACCCTTCAAATTGCGCATATTGAAATTGCGAATTGAAAACACGCCTAATGGAAACGCGGCAATTTCGCAAAAACTCCCATATATCGCAAAAAAGTTTTTACGCTCTCATGAGGTGGTTTTTCAGGCAATTCGAAAAAGGACATTTTCGCAAAACTGCAATGGAAACGTTTTTTTCCGCATTTACAGGTCACCTGTTGCGGTGACGCATTGCTGCAACATAGGGCCAATATATTATATTTTCCACTCAATTCCACACCGTAAAGATAATGTAGTTAAAAGGACATATATTTTCTCCTAATAAGGACTACAGGCTATATATACTGTAATTAAGACATATATTCAAGAAACAGAAAGAGATAGCCTATAGTTTCAGTCTTACTCAAAGGCCGAGGAAACAGGCCAGTTACGCACGTCAATCCATTCCAGACGATCTTAGTTTGCTTCTTATTTAATAAACAGGCAATTAATTGATGAAACATCGATAAAAATAAAAATACAATTTATACAAAACGAAAAAAAAAAAATTAAGAAAGACTTTCTAGAAAATAAAACTCGAAGTGATCAAAATCATGTGACTCCCCAGGTCACAAACATATTGCGATTCTTACTCATGCTGTTCACTTTTCATAATCAACATATAAATTAAAATAATAATATTACAGGCTAATGTTTAGTCCTAAACGCAGCCTATTTAGTTTCGTAGTTAGGCTATGTTTTTTTTAACCCACGGCCAATAAAAGCGCTGACGGTCTCATTTTTTCCTTCTTCCTTTAAGAGAGATGAAACAATTCACAATACTCTTGTCATTTTTAGCTCTACAGATGAGTTCAAGACATAATTATAAACTATAAACTGTCTATTTTTATTTGTGGACTCAGGGAATTAATTATTTTGCATGCACTCACTCCAAACGCGGTCTTCATTTTAAAAAAAATTATTTTGTTTATTAAATGCCATTTTTTTCTTTTCCAAAGCATTTCTAAATTCAATTCACATGCCCATCAAATGAAATATCTAGCCAAAATAACGAAAGTGGTAAAAAAAAAAAAAAAAAAAAAAAAACAACAAACATTTGAGTTAACATGCAAATTCAAACATTTCGCTCTACTCGCGTCAACCTGGCGCGCGTAAAAGTCGATCATTATTTACAGATGATGGTTCGGTTTGGAGAGAAGACGAGACGGAGCTTTTTATTAAACTCATAAAAGACAATAGGATTACAGTAATACTGGATGCTAAACACAGAAATGCCACATTATCATGAAGACCTTGAAGCAGATCTGACACACACACACACACACACACACACCTCATATCCGTGCCGCTTAAGTAACCTAAGGGGCTTTCCTTGCCATTAATGCTTGGATAACACGTATGTCTCCTTCCAATAATAATAATGGCTAGTGTGATGGATGGGATATACAAACCTACCAAGTGCCATCATTTTGGAATGACCTATCGCGAGAGGAAAGTAATATGTTTTAGTCGCATAACTGCAGCTATGGAAACGCTGTCATTTCGCAACAGTTTTTTATCGACATTTAAGAAATATCGCAAAAGTTTTTTGCAAATCTGTAATGGAAACGCAGCTAGTGACAAATCGGCCACCATTTTGTTCTTTGCAAGTGTTTTTTGTTGTTGTTGTTTTTCCTTCCCAGATTCTGCACGAGGCGCTCAGCCAATCCATTTTGATGCAGGATATATGCTGGCGATTCAGTGTGCTTTACCCAATTTAGCCGTAAGAATTGTCCAATTTCTCTGGTGTAAAATGTGGCCCATTATCCATTACCACCTTCTGTGAAAGACCATAGGACACAAACACATGTCTTAGCATTTCTATGGTCTTTTCTGCCGTGGTTTCTTTCATAGCAATAATCTCAGGCCATCTAGCATATGCATCCTTAACCATCAGAAACATTTGCCAAGGGCCTAATGTACATTTTCAGGTATGCAGGGCTTGCTACACTGCTGTTGACACACATGACACTAACTTTATTCTCAATATTTAATATTTTCAATATTTTTGTAATATTTACAATGCCAATATTTACGGCCACCAAAAAAGAAAAGTAAAAAACCTTCTGGCCAAGGCTTTAATGTTGACCATCCCCATTGACTGTCATGAAGCTCTGCCAATAGTCTTTCCTGTATTTTTTTAGACTTTACTCCCAAAGAAGGTAATCATCTTCCTACGAACAATTATGTGTTTTGTCTAGCCACTGTCGGATTTTGCTTTGTTTGTAATGTTTTATTCTGGCCACTAGAGGTCCCCATAAGACTCTCATGTCTAAACATTTGCCTTTAGTAATCGTTTTCACCTGTGTCTCATTCTGTGTATTTAATCTGGTCCTATTCTCTGTATCGTCAATTGGTTATTGTTGTTTCTAAGCCTGTGACTGCCATACGTCTGCACTTGTTTCAAGAAGTTTTCTTTTGTGCCTTTTGGATCGTTTCCCTGAGATTATGTTTCCTGTTAAAGGAACCTCTTTTCTCTCATCTGATTGCTGTTTTAGAAGGGGATTTTTTTGTTCCCTTTTCCTTTTTGTTTGTTTAATAAACGTTTGATTTAATCTAATAGAGCATCAAACTATTGCATTCAACCCCTTCCTGTGGCTCAGTAGTGGAATCTAAGACTTTCACGGCAAACACCCCAGTTTGAATTCCGGGTCTGAAAGAATAACCAAGCCACTTAATGAACCTAGAGACGCCTAATTCTCAATAACTCTTTGCCACAGTTGCTCAGCGTGAGTCCACAGTCCAGCTCTAGATCAGCAGGAGACTTTGATGGCTAAACACTAGCAGGTGCTGACCGATCTCTTGACTGATCCCATCAGATCTTTGACCGGCTGTCCTCCACTCCAGCTGCTGCTTCTATACCCATTCCGGATTCTCAAAATGCTCTTTTTTTGGAGAACCTCACCTACCTCCACTGCAACTTTTCTCGGGTGATCCAAGTGCATGTGATAGGTTTCTGACTTAATGCTCTCTAACATTTGAACTGCATCTCCCTTCCCCTCAGATCAGGCAAAGATCACGTATGTTATCACCCTTCTTTCCATTAAGGCTCTCTCCTGGAAGGCACAGGCCCTCTGCTCTTCAAGTTTTTATACGTTAGAAGAGGTGTATTAATAGTTAGAAGAGAGTTCAAAGGAGTCTTTGACCACTCCCTCAGAGGCCAGCAAGTCTCTTAGAGACTTCTCACTCTCCGACAAAATAATTGCATGCTGCTGAGTATGCCATACAGTTTCGGACAGTTGCGGGGTGGAATGATACGGCCTTCTAGGTAGGTTTCCTGGATGGTCTAAGGTGATCAAGGATGATCTTGCTACCAGACTCTCCAGCAATCCGGCTGGATAATCACCTGAGGAAGAGAAATCTGGCTCAAGTGCCTACTCAGTACCACCACCTCAAGGCAGTGTTCAGCAAGAGGAAAGCCACTTCCTGACCTCCTCACAGCCCCTATGACTGCCTCATTGAGCTACTTCCTGAACCTGTCCCTCCAGAGGTCAGATATTATCTTTGTCTTCCCCTGAACAAACTGCTACATCGACAATAACCTTGCAGCAGGGATCATCTGCCCATCCACTTTCCCTGCTGGATCTGGATTCTTCTTTGTTGGGAAAAAGGATGGCAGATTTCGGCCATGTATTGATTACAGGGGCCTGATTAAGATCACTGTTCTAAACCGCTATCCCTTGATGCTAATGGCCTTCGAAATTCTGCAAGAAGCCTCCATCTTCACTAAGCTTGATTCACTAATCACAATGCCTACCATAAGACAAGGATATGAATGGAAAACCACCTTCAACATGCCCACTGGACACTATAAATACTTAGTTATGCCTTTTGGTCTCACTAATGCTCCTGCAGTCTTTTAAGCTCTTCTTAACGATGTTCTTAGAGACATGCTCATCCAACTGGTGTTTGTCTACTTGGGTGATATCTTCATCTTCTCGAGTTCCCTCTAACAGCATGTCAGTAAGGTTCCCAGACGCCATCTTGACAACTATCTTTATGTCAAACCTGAAAAATATGAGTTTCATGTGACCCAGGTCCAGTTCCTGGGATTCATCATCAAGTCTTGCCAGATACAAATGGACCCTCAAAAGTTTCAAGTACACTGCCTGAAAAAAGGGTACATTGCTGTCACTGGGGTGGTACCCAAAGGTACAAAACTGAAAAGGTAATAATATGTACCTTTTAAGGTACTAATATGTGGTGAGTAAGGTACAAAGATGTACCTTTTCACTTTTGTAACTTATGGTACCGCCAGTGACAGCACTCTACCTTTTTTTTCTTAGAGTGCAGTTGTGGATAGGCCTGCCTTCCATCAGTAAAATAAGTACAATGTTTTCTTGGCTTTGCCGATTTTTATTGCAAGTTCCTTGGATGGAAGGGAACCAGGCAATGTAACAGAAGTGTCTCAGTCTTGAAATATCTTTCAACACCAGCATGATGAGACCTTCTATCTCATTGACCCCCCGAGTATCCTATTATCCTGGGTCATCCTTGGCTGCGCAGAATCCCCAAATCGACTGGCCCACTGGCGCCATTCTAAACTGGGGTTCCACTTGCCAACTCAGCTGCCTGCTTCAGAGTCCTTTGGACCCTAGTTTCAAGAGTTTGTTGACCTGTCCAGAGTCCCCAGTGTTTACCATCAGTTCAAGGCAGTGTTCAGCAAGTCCTGGCCTACCTCCTTACCACCTCACCATGGGCATGTCAGCAGGTTTCTCCAGATACTCCTTGACAAATATCTCTACAAATAATTACGTAGTGATTCCCAGACTTTTCAGATTCATCATTACTCCTAGCCACCTGCAGATGGACCCTAAGAAGCCACAGTCAAGGGAGTTCAATGTTGCATTGGTATCAGAGAACCAAGTATCGAGTCCTGGTACTGACAGCCACACATGATGTTTTATTAACAAGTTTCGGGAGGAGCACATTTAAAAAATTGTCACAAGTGGAGAGCACTCGGCTAATCAACAATAAGAGGTCTATATACACACGTCTTTCCTCTGTTCATTGATAGTTTATCAGCATCCCTCCACCACCCCTTCTCCACACTTTTAATTCTAACCACTAACATATATTGTGGTTACTCTGAGTTTGGGCCAAATTCTGAGTTCGAAGCCCTCCCCCTGGATAGCACGCCAAATACACATTTCAATTTACTCTCTATATATTATATGTAAGTGTGAACTTGTGAAATTACATGTTCTTTAACTTTTCTTGGAATGTAGTCTGTCTCGGTTCACAAGCAATTTATTTTGCAGTGACCGGAAGTTACCTCTACATACCGTATTCTACACGGGACTGGACTTGATAGAGTAGTCTTCTTTTACAGGTTATTTTGAAAAGGCATCCACATTTCCATGCTGTTCTAAATGATCAATTTAGCATTTCTAAATTAAGTTTTACATTACTTACAAAACCGTCACTTGGGAGTTGTCAGTGGTTCATATTATAATTTAGAAAGTGTAAGTAAAGGGTTAATAAACTATTAAAATGTACATTTATACATCGTATTATTTAGACATATAATAATAGTCACTCAGTGTGTTAATAAATGCTTTATTAACATGTGTTCATACTGTAGTTCATGATTAATTCAGGTAGTTATAAAACATGTAGTAGTTGCCAGTTAACTGTTTCTGTGAGCTCATCTAAAGGGAGGATTATTAATGCCTCTTAAGGCTTTTACAAAGGCTCAGTTCTCTTCTGCACAGCTGTTCTCAAATTTTTTAAAGTCAGTATTGTTTTGACACTGCAAAATATTTTATCATTTTATTATAATAATTGTATTTGTTGTATTTGCCACTCCTGCAATCCAGTGTAATCCACTGGTACATTTTTATTCAGCAATGTTTACACTTTACATACATGTATTTGTATATCAGATTGCAGAGGATTAGTTTCATTTGACTGCAGTTATGGTTTCTGGTGGTCTACGCGAATAATATTTTATATGTAATATATTATATTTAAATTTGACATTACGTTACTAGTCTCCATTTTTGCATTTTGAAATAAATATTTATATGTGCTATATACCTCTGTGTTGTGTTACTATATGTCTAAATAATACAATGTATAAATGTACATTTAAATAGTTTATTAACCCTTTACTTACACTTTCTTAATGATTATATGAACCACTGACGGCAACTAAATAACTGCTCTGTAAATAATGTAATACTTCATTTAGGAATGATAAATTGATCATTTTTAAAGTAGGAAAATACAATTATTAAACACATCATACATATGCTTATAAATCAAGAACAAAGCATTTATATACGTGTTTATAAACTGCCTATGTATGTCTATTAATGCTTTATAAATGATGAATTAAGTATTTTCTAATGCTTAAATAATGCCTCAAAGTGTGTAGTTATTATAAAGTGTTACCAATATTCGGTAGTATTCTTTAGTCTGTTCTTGTTTTACTATGTCTAAGATTTGATGATTTCATTGTGAATAAGTTTGTGAACCCTTTGAAAATATGCATTGATTACTCATAATATGTGGTAGATCCGGTAAACCTATTCATCCATTTTTCAAAACACTTTACCTATGTGCTTTTTCTCCCGCCTCACTGCCATTTAGAAATGATCAAATTGGCCTGCTCTTGTGCCCTTGATGTCCTTCTGTCTCACTCTCCATTCACAGTAAGCACTTGACCACACAGACCAACACCAAACCTCCTCATGTGAAGTGTGCAGGAAAGAGCAGCAGGGTTTAGTGCAGATTGGCTGCCTCAGGGTCTGGACACTCACTGCAATCATTGAAGGAACAATTAATTCAAAAGTTTATGAAGACATTTTACAGGAGAATGTCAAGCCAGCGGTTCATGAGTTCAAGCTTTAGAGAGGAGGGATGACTCCAACAAGACAATGACCCAAAGTGCACAAGTACATCAATTAAAGAATGGCTGAAAAAAATGAAAATGTGTTTTTCCTGAGTCTTGATCTTAAGCCAATTATGATGCAGTGGCATAACCTAAAGAAGCATGTGCTATCAAAGCAACCCAAAAATACTGATTTGTGGACAGGCATGGTCCAAACCTGGTTAAAATCAGGAAAGAAAAAAAAATCAATGGTTTACTTATTTTCTCCACTTTCAATGATTGCTCAATGGCACTAAAAGTGGAACTGAACATTGGTCTGTGTTTTAGCCTGCTCTTCGCTGTCCAGCGCAGCTTCACCGCTCAGATTTTTCTCCGCACACTTAAATAAAACAAGCTGGTTGATTAATATTTCATATATATATATATATATATATATATATATATATATATATATATATATATATATATATATATATATATATATATATATATATATTCACATTTCAGATGTGTTCAGTTTCAAATGTTCTATATTCAACATTTAAAAATTCAAATTCTATGTAAAAAAAGAAGATTTTTTTTATTTAAATGCAGCATAATATTCAATTTTGTTAGATTACACTTGTTAATAATTCCGATTTATACAATTCAAATTCTGATCATTGTCATATTTCTAGCTCCATACTCATGAGGAAAACCCTAAGTGATGTTTTATGAAAATGTAAACATGAAGGAAGTTTCGTGTGATGGGTAGGTTTAGGGGCAGGGGCAGTGTGTGTGTGTGTGTGTGTGTGTGTGTGTGTGTGTGTGTGTGTGTGTGTGTGTGTGTGTGTGTGTGTGTGTGTGTGTGTGTGTGTGTGTGTGTGTGAGTGATGGGTAGGTTTAGGGGCAGTGTAGGGAGATCAAATATACAGTTTATACAGTATAAAACCATTAAGCCTATGGAAAGACCCTATAAAACATGGAAACACCGTGTGTGTGTGTGTGTGTGTGTGTGTGTGTGTGTGTGTGTGTGTGTGTGTGTGTGTGTGTGTGTGTGTGTGTGTGTGTGTGTGTGTAAGTGTGTGTGTGTGTGTGTGTGATGGGTAGGTTTAGGGGCAGTGTAGGGAGATCAAATATACAGTTTATACAGCATAAAACCATTAAGCCTATGGAAAGACCCTATAAAACATGGAAACACCGTGTGTGTGTGTGTGTGTGTGTGTGTGTGTGTGTGTGTGTGTGTAAGTGTGTGTGTGTGTGTGTGTGTGTGTGTGTGTGTGTGTGTGTGTGTGTGTGTGTGTGTGTGTGTGTGTGTGTGATGGGTAGGTTTAGGGGCAGTGTAGGGAGATCAAATATACAGTTTATACAGCATAAAACCATTAAGCCTATGGAAAGACCCCATAAAACATGGAAACACCGTGTGTGTGTGTGTGTGTGTGTGTGTGTGTGTGTGTGTGTGTGTGTGTGTGTGTGTGTGTGTGTGTGTTATCAACTGATTTGAACAAAATGTAATTGTTGATAAAGGTGAAAATAAAAGAGTTATCATGCATCAATGCCTCCATCTCTATTAACCGTAGGCTACTGGCAGATGTTTGCATATGCGTTGGAAATCTGAATTCATAGAAATACACAACCCAAGCAGTGTTTTAGATTTTAGAAAAAGAAAAAAAAATCTTCTTAAATGTACACATTTGTTCCAAAATGCATTGCTGCTTCCACTAAAGAAACTTAAACAGGAAATGGAGGAGCAGATTTGGCTGTTTGAGCGCTGCAGTCCCGTGAGTGCGGAGACATTTGGGACATTGCAGGCCATGTGAAAATCGCTCAGCTCTGTCTTTGATAGAGTATGTCAGTCCAATCAGCCTGGCCGGCTGAGCCTGATTGGTTCTGCCAGCGCAGAAGGTACTCTAAGGAAGGCCTGATATTACTTTACCAGCGTCTGACAGCCATAGCAGGTCCAGGCCCAGACGCCTGATTCACAGAGAAAGCTGCAAAACACACAAACACACAATGCTTGGTGACGGCCAGATGGGTTAGGGCTGTGAAACTGGAAGATTCTTTGTACTACAATGTTTTTATTTTCCATAAGACACAATTATATGCACTTACATCCTGCTTACATCCAAGAGTTTTAATTTTTAGAGCTCAAGTAGACAGCAATAATATACTGTATTTGTGTAGGAATACGTGTAGCGCGTTAAACAAGTTTGATATTCTTCAATGAGAGTATTTTAAGTATTGTGCCTCTGACAGCATAAAGTAGAGCTAGATGTCTATTACATATATGTGTCACTTTCATTTTCCAATGTTCATTATGTTATGGGTGTACTTTATGTTCATGCCAATTAAATTGCAACATAAACATTAATGCAAAATGATACTGGAAAACGTCTCGGTTACGTATGTAAGAGGGTCCCTGAAGGAAGGGAACGGAGATGTTTCGTCATTCATCAAATTCACTTAGAAAGCCAGCTGCCTTCAATCTCAATCAAAACGATCCAATGACATGGAAATGTCATGGGTCTGCGGAATTTGCCTAATGCAACCCCGCCCCACTGTGTGGGTATAAACGGCGTTGCATAGCAGTCATGCATTTATGTTTGCCTGCTGAGGAGCAGAGGCCTACCGCCCCGGCCATCCCAGTGGTACAGTGGATGTGGCATGGGGACGTAACGTCTTCATTCCCTTTCTTCAGGAAACGAGGGTTACATACGTAACCAAGACGTTCCCTTTCAGTGAGTAAACTACGAGTTATGTCAGTACTGACGAAATGGGGGTCCCAGTCTAATTACGCCACAGCAGCTGTCTTCCAGCATCCTGGGCTGACCTGTGCACCCTGCCTTCTGAGTTTAAGATGATGAGGGACCGGCTCAGCTACCAAGGTACACTGGGAAGCATATCCCACTTGGAGAAATGCAATCAGCGTGCCTACCCATAGGGAGGACTTAGGAATACACGTATGACCCACATATGGGCTGCATACGAAAGAACCTGGAGTATCCAGCTGTAGGTGGAAAAGTGTTTTAACCCCAGGGGTGGCAAGGGTCTTGCCAAGGGAAGATACGCGCTCAAAGAGACTTACCGTGGAGAAAACACATGTAATGGTTGGCCTGCAGGGGAACCGTGCACACGGGCACCTAGCCTGAAACGAGGGCTGGAACCATTCGGGCATGCTCTCTGGTGCCGGCGTCAAAAGTGCTGGAGGAACTCAGGGCCTTCGGGGAGGCTCACCTAAGCGGACATACGTGCACGTATCCAGTCAGTTTCTGGAGGGGAATGGCGCAGCAAGCGAAGACACCAGCGTGCGTCCAGTCACTGGCCATCTGGTGCGAGTATACGAGAGGACACAGGCTCCACTTGAAGATTATAAAACCTGGCTAATGTGTTCGGTGTCACCCAGCCTGCAGCTCTACAGATGTCTGTCAGCGAGGTGCCACACACTAACGCCCAAGAGGCAGCTAAGCTCCTAGTGGAGTGTGCTTTGACCCCAAGGGGGCATGGCAAGCCCTGAACCTGGTGAGCCTGGACAAAGGCATCCACTATCCAGTGGGACAGCCTCTACCTGGAGAGAGCCTTCCCTTTCTGCTTCCCTCCGTAACAGACAAAGAGCTGGTCTGAGGTCCTGAAGCACTGCGCCCTGTCTACGTAAGCGCAAAGGGCGCGTACTGGACAGAGCAGAGCCGAGGCTGGGTCTGCCTCCTCCAAGGGCACCGCTTGCTGGTTCACCACCTGGTCCCTGAAGGGAGTGGTAGGAACCTTGGGCACATATCCAGGCCGGGGGCTCTGGATAATGTGAGAGTTAGACGGCCCGAATTCCAGGCACGCTTCGTCAACTGAAAATGCCTGCAGGACCCCTACCCTCTTCAATCAATCAATCAACTTTATTTATATAGCGCTTTTACAATCACGATTGTGTCAAAGCAACTTCACAGTGTCAAACAGGATAATATTGCATCAAAATTAGATTTGGCTGTACAGTCGTACTGGAGAAACCAGTGATGTTATCAGCTTATTTTAATTTATCATATAGCGATCCGTATTATAGTTTATAGAATTAATTAAAACCTAAATCATAAATTTTATCTGTATAACTAGTTGAATTACTTTGATCATAATTTGAGTGTCCCCAACTGAGCTAGCCAAGCCAAAGGCAACAGTGGCAAGGAACCAAAACTCCATCAGGGCATGATGGAGAAAAATAAACCTTGGGAGAAACCAGACTCAGTCGGGGTGCCAGTTCTCCTCTGGCGAGGTGGATTTAATCTTCTTACCCCCCTGAGGAACCTGCGGATCAGGTCGTGCTGTCCCACCATTTTTGCATCCAGCAGGTCATGGTGAGCAGCTATTGCCGCCACTTAGCCCTTGAGGGAGAAGGGAGACAGCCTTTTCTCCAACCCTTCCTGGAGGAAGGAGAGCAAGGACCTGTTTGGGCATTTAGTGGGGTCTTCTCCTCGAGAAGCACACCAGGTGACGAAGAGATTCCACTTCAAAGCGTAGGCCCGTTTCGTGGAAGAGGATCTCGCTGAAGTGATAGTAGCGACCACTCGGTGGTAGGCTACTCAAACCTGCCGGGTCTCGTCCAGGAGCCACACGTGGAGGTTCCACAGGTCAGGACGCGGGTGCCATATGGTGCCCTCTCTCTGAGAAAGAAGGTCCTTCCTCAGAGGAATAGGCCAGGAAGTTGCTGTCGCAAGGAGCATGAGTTCAGAGAACCAGGTCCGCTCGGGCCAGTATGGGGCGACCATGAGGACCTGCTTCTTGTCCTCCCTGATCATGCACAGGAGCTGTGTGAGAAGGCTCACTGGGGTAAACACATATTTGCGTAGGCCCTGCGGCCAGCTGTGCACTAGTGAATCCATGCCAAGGGTCCCCTCAGTCAAAGAATATTACCAGCGGCAATGGGAGGAGTTGTGGGAGGCAAACAGATCTATCTGTGCGTCGCCAAACTGGTCCCATATCAGCTGAACAGCTTGGGGATGGAGCCGCCATTCCCCCGGCAGAGGCATATTTTTGCATAGCAGCAATACTGGCAGAAGTGGCTAAAGTGGCTAATGCAGCCACTGTACATCAGTGCTGCTTGCAGTAGTATATAGTCTTACAAAGTTAGTATGTATGCAGGATATAGATCTATACTGAATTAGGTGTTCAACTAACTACCCCGGGTGGATCAGACTGGTATGTTGGTAAAGTCTCACTGGGTTATGTGTTTCACTAACCCAGATAAGTACTCAGATGCCGATGTGTGTTAAGTAATCTAACAGCCTCAGGGTAACAACTATTGCGTAGTCTGCTGGTGGTGGTTTGGATGCTCCTGTACCTCCTGCCAGAGGGCAGAAGGGTTAACAGTCCATGAAAAGAGTGAGAGGGGTCATTCGCGATACAAATTACTCTGCGTATGTAGCGGTTATGGTATACGATGAATAGTGGTGAGTGGTCCGCTTGGGTTTCTCCTGTAGTCAACAATCATCTCCTTAGTCTTATCGACATTAAGAGATAGATGCATGACTATTGCACATGTGAAGCAACCCGGTCGCCGTTACTGTGGCTGCGGATGCCATATGCCCGAGGAGCCTCTGAAAGAGTTTCAGTGGGATCACGTTCCTGTGTTCGATCTGGCGAAGACAGGCCAGCAGAGACTGCGCGCACTCGCTCATAAGCTGCGCGGACATAGCGACCGAGTCGATCTCCATACCGAGAAAAGAGTTCTTCTGCACTGGGCAGAGTTTGCTCTTCTCCCAGTTCCCCCGAAGGCCCAGACGGGCAAGATGGTGGAGAACCAAGTCCCTGTGTTCGCCGTCGAGATAATTCAGGATGCAAACTCCGAGTTGCCTGAGTGGCACTAGGGCTGCCTCGACGACCTTCGTAAAGACGCGAGGATACAGGGCCAGCCCGAATGGGAGTATGGCGTACTGGTATGCTCTCCTCTCGAAGGCAAACCGAAGAAACGGTCTGTGTTGAGGAAGTATGGAGACATGAAACAAACTAATTGCTGCAAACCAATCGAATGGAGGAATGCATTCGAAAATGTGTTTGGCTGTCAACATCTTGAAGGGAAGCCTGTGTAGGGTTCGGTTCAAGATGCGCAGGTCCAGGTTTGGCTTTACCAGGTTTTGGACTTTGACTCCTCTTCATGCACCTCGGGAAAGAAAGGCACCAATCATCGAGCCTTGAGCGCTCGGGACATGGCGGAGGGTTCAACTCAAGCCTGATGCTCTCGGCTGCCCGGGCTGGCTTGGCCGTTAGCTCTGGATCACTCTGGGGAGATACTTGTCTTGAAGAGAAAGATCGCTAAGGTAGGCAAGTTGAACTTGGCTCCGAAGCAGAAAACATAAATGCATGACTGCTATGCAACGCCGTTTATACCCACGCAGTGGGGCGGGGTTGCATTAGGCAAATTCCGCAGACCCATGACATTTCCATGTCATTGGATCGATTTGATTGAGATCAGCTGGCTTTCTAATTGAAACCCCCCATTTCGGAATAAAAGACTGAGTACACACACACACACACACACACACACACACACACACACACACACACACACACACACACACACACAGAGAGAGAGAGAGAGAGAGAGAGAGAGAGAGAGAGAGAGAGAGAGAGAAGAGATACCTACTCATCACCACACACACACACACACACACACACACACACACACACACAGACATACAATGATAAAACATATATATGCAGCTCTGGTTTTATTGCATCCCTTGTGCATCATTATGTGCACGGAGCCCTGAAGCGCCCCACCCCACCCCAGGCCAGCGCCTCCTCCTCAGCATATGCTCCACAGGCTCTATATGCTGCATATGTGATCGCAGGTATACAAGCACAAACTGGAGCAGTTTATTTATTACATAGCAGAAAAGTACAAATGAGTACAGAGCCATAAACAGCAGAATAATTTCAGCGCAGCACCATCTGTTTACGGCCGTAGAGCGAACAGTAATATTTGTGGCGTTTTGTGTTCGGTGTCAAATGCTCATGTCTGTATATCTGAACATATAAAGGCGAAGCTTTTAAAGGAGCATAATTAAATCTGCACATTCTCTCCAGGGTCTCATCTTCTCCTCTTCCTCCAGATTCCAGCTAATCTTTCCAGTCGCCATATGGGAATTTGAGCTCGGTCCTTTATGGGCACTTCCCCACTTATTGTCACTGCTATGCTCTTTTTCTTTTTTTTTTCTTCAATGAAGAATAATCAAATGTTGATAGCACAGTTCAAATGGACCATTAAATATTGAAAAGTGTTGTGTTGGGAAAGTTTTCCATGATGTGTCTGCGGAGCCCGGCAGTCTGCCGCAAACAGCCCAGCCATGTGCCGAAGCTAATTTGATTATAATATAGTCATCTAAGCTATTCAATTAAATATTCTAATTAACCTGAAGTATTCAGCAAATGATGCTAATTACGAATATTCTCCAGAGAGCCTGTGTGATGAAAGCCAGAGCCGGAGAGTGATTCTTCAACTCAGTGTTTCGTATCGTGATGTCCTATATCATAGGTTCAGCTAATATCAGATTGCCACCTAATTTGCCTAAACCTCATTTGTTTAATTCCATTAGCATTTTGTTTGAAATCATAATAAACACACATCTTGCTCTTTAGTGCACACTTGGGGTGGTTTAGTGCTTCTGTTTACTGAGGTAACGCCAGAAAACAATCAGCGCGCTTTATTCGCTTATCTCTCGCTCTCATTCTATTACCAGAGATTGTGTTTACTTATAATAAAAAAAAAAACATAAGTGTACATATTCCACTGTTTTATTATATCTGGGGTTTTTTTCTTTCTCAAGGGGCGATGATAAAATAAATAAGATTGCATTTAGCTCTGGAAAAGATGATCCTACTTTTTTGAAACTTGAACTGAAATCCCGCTTTTGCCAGAACGGGTCCTTTATATTGTTGGTTGGCCTGTCCTGGAGACGTCATGTGTGTTTCGGAGGCAATTTTCTCTGTGCCGAAAAGCATCAGTGAAACGTCATTCAGAGCACAGCCAGGCTATGTCTGAAGCATGCACATCTAACCTGCATTAAAGGACTACTGTCCCTACGCTTTCATTCAACAATAGCCTAAATCACACTGAAAACAATCATCGTTTCATAAATAATAATTATGTTAATAATATTAATACAGGACCAAGTACATACAGTATTCTAGTGAAGAATTTTAGCATAAATATATATCTGTGTATAATGATCCCACTTATTCAACTAAATATACAAATAACATTTATTAATTCTTATTATATTCTATAAACTATAATACTGATCTGCCAGCATTGTCTCTCTCTGATAAATTAAAATAAGCTGATAACATCACTGTTTACTCCAGAACGACTGTACAGCCAAATCTAATTCTGCTGCAGTATTGTCCTGTTTAACACTGAAGCTGCTCTGACACAATCGGCGCTGGAGAAGAGCGATAGAAATAAAGATGATGGATTGATTGATTGATTGTGTATGTCTGTGGCAATAGCCAACAATACATAATAAGGGTCAAAATTATCTATTTTTCCTTTTATGCCAAAAATTATTTTATTATCTTCTTATTTAGTATTTTTTCTTGTTTCCAGTCTAAATATCTAACAATTCTTAAATCAAGATGCATTTACTAGATCAGTAAAACGACATGAGATATTTCTCCTTATTTTGCTGAAAATAAAATCTAAATGAAGAGAGTTTTTGCTTAAAACAGGCAAAATGATCTGCCAATGGGGTGAGAGAAATAATCTGATTTCTGTTCAGAAACAAGAAACAAGATTTCAATCAGAAATAAGATTATTTTTTTCACCCCATTGGCAGATCATTTTGCCTGTTTTAAGCAAAAACTCTCTTCATTTAGATTTTATTTTTTAAAGAAAACAAGGAAAATTATGTAATGTTACTGATCTAGTAAACACATCTTGATTTAAGAATTGTTGACAAAATTACTGAGTAAGAAGAGCATTTTTTGTGATGTAGGATATTAAGATCATGTTCCATGAAGATATTTTGTAAATTTGCTACCGTAAATATATCATAAATGTATTATTAGTAGTAACATGCATTGCTAAGGACTTTATTTGGACAACTTTAAAGGAGATTTTCTCAATATTTAGATTTTGTTTAAATAGTTGTTCCTCTGACAAATATTATCCTATCCTAACAAACCATTCGTCAGTGGAATTGACCCTTATAATCTATAATTACTGACATCATAACAGGGCACCGTCATCAAAGTCACATGGCTTTAATATCAAGGGATGGCCAAAATGAAGACTTCATGTCAATGAGGCATTCGAGAGATCTCAGACTGTTTCCATTAAATGTGATGGACTCTCCTGTAATGCAAGAAAATAACAAGAAAACTACGATTTAATCAGCTGTTCTGTGTGTTTCTATGATGTCAAAATAAGGGCAGTAGATGCTTCACGCCAGACTCGCTCCTGTATATGGCTGTGTATTAGCGTATGTGTAAGTGAATGCAGATAACACTCAAGCACTCAAACACTCGAACGCTTGGGCTCATGAATAATCACGTCCTAACACATCTCCCCAAATCTAACGTCGCTGAAGCAGAGGGACTGTCATCATCTGAAGCATGTTCTGAGTTTCTGTCATCACACAGAGGATATCAATCAGTGTAAACATACCTAGCGCTCCTATTCATATGCACGCTATCATACTGTATCCAGATGGGGATGCGCACAATCCTCTTAAAGGCATAGTTCCCTTTAAAACTAAAATTCTGTCATCCTTTACTAACCTTTAAGTTGTTTCAAACGTGTATGGAGAAAAAAATACTATGAAAGTCAATGGCTCCAGTTAACTGATTGGTTACTGATATTCATAAACATATCTTCCCTCGTGTTCAGCTGAAGAGAGAAACTCACACAGGTCTGAAACAACACGAGGATGAGTAAAGGATGACAGAGTTTTCCTTTTAAACTGAACTATCCCTTTAAAAGTAGACGTCATACAGCATTCATCTGTGCACACTGCAAAAAGTGCTCTTCTTACGTAATATTTGTATCTTGTTTCCAGTCTAAATATGAAATCATCTTGTTTCTGTTTGGGACAAGACTTCAAACAGAATAAGATTATTTTCTGACCATTGACATAATTTGTCTTGTTTTCCCAGAAAGCGATATGTCATTTTACGTATCTAATAAATGCAGCTCAGTTTAAGAGTTTGTAGATATTTAGACTGGAAACAAGACAGAAATACTAAATAAGAAGAGCATTGTTGCCTTACTGCGTGTGATTAAACATTAGCTTTAGATGTGCAGAAGACTGCAGTTATGAAGTTATTATGCTCATAACGGGGGTAAACACAGTCCCAGTTAAAGTCACATTACACAGGCATGAGTTCAGTATAATCGCGCACAGACGACAGCTTACGGAGAACTCAAGCAATAGTTTCCCTACGCTTGGAAACGATTAATTATTTCTAGAATCTTGACCCAATCTCAGACTTAACGATTATATTAGAATGGCTGAGGGCAAACGTCACACCTGTCATGAACATTACATGGAATGAAGCACTTAATTAATGACAATTTCTGATTTTCTGTGACCTAATCAAAGAAACGTTTATAATTAATAAGTTGTTAACAAAGAATTATCTAAAATGAGCCACACTTTGTTAATTACAGTGACAATGAATGAAGAACTCAATATTTGCACACACCCACCTAAAGGATTATTAGGAACACCTGTTCAATTTCTCATTAATGCAATTATCTAATCAGCCAATCCCATGGCAGTTCTTCAGTGCATTTAGGGGTGTGGTCCTGCTCAAGACAATCTCCTGAACTCCAAACTGAATGTCAGAATGGGAAAGAAAGGTGATTTAAGCCGTTTTGAGCGTGGCATGGTTGTTGGTGCCAGACGGGCCGGTCTGAGTATTTCACAATCTGCTCAGTTACTGGGATTTACACACACAACCATTTCTAGGGTTTACAAAGAATGGTGTGAAAAGGGAAGAGCATCCAGTCTGCAGCAGTCCTGTGGGAGAAAATGCCTTGTTGATGCTCGAGGTCAGAGGAGAATGGGCCGACTGATTCAAGCTGATAGAAGAGCAACTTTGACTGAAATAACCACTCGTTACGACCGAGGTATGCAGCAAAGCATTTGTGAAGCCACAACACACACAACCTTGAGGCGGATGGGCTACAACAGCAGAAGACCCCACCGGGCACCACTCATCTCCACTACAAATAGGAAAAAGAGGCGACAATTTGCACAAGCTCACCAAAATTGGACAGTTGAAGACTGGAGAAATGTTGCCTGGTCTGATGAGTCTCGATTTCTGCTGAGACATTCAGATGGTAGAGTCAGAATTTGGCGTAAACAGAATGAGAACATGGATCCATCATGCCTTGTTCCCACTGTGCAGGCTGGTGGTGGTGGTGTAATGGTGTGGGGGATGTTTTCTTGGCACACTTTAGGCCCCTTAGTGCCAATTGGGCATCGTTTAAATGCCACGGCCGACCTGAGCATTGTTTCTGACCATGTGCATCCCTTTATGACCACCATGTGCCCATCCTCTGATGGCTACTTCCAGCAGGATAATGCACCATGTCACAAAGCTCCAATCATTTCAGATTGGTTTCTTGAACATGACAATGAGTTGACTGTACTAAAATGGCCGCCACAGTCCCTAGATCTTAACCCAATAGAGCATGTTTGGGATGTGGTGGAACGGGAGCTTCGTGCCCTGGATGTGCATCCCACAAATCTCCATCAACTGCAAGATGCTCTCCTATCAATACGGGCCGACATTTCTAAAGAATGCTTTCAGCAGCTTGTTGATCAATGCCACGTAGAATTAAGGCAGTTCTGAAGGGGAAGGGGGTCAAACACAGTATCAGTGTGTGCTCCTAATAATCCTTTAGGGGAGCGTATAGTCTATTAATGTATTAACTATCAATTAACTATAAACCAATAATTTGCAAATAAATAATCTCTTACATTTTCTTAAAGAATAGTGTGCGTATTTATTATGCTTGTTATGGAAAGAGGTGTTTTCCATTGAGCTGATCAGCCATAAAATCTCAAAATTTATTTAGAAGTGTTTTTGAACTTTATAAGTATTTTCCAAGAACGACACATATAAATATTCTTTCAAACATAGAATTTCTCTACTTTCTTTCTCTACTCTTAATTTCTCAGACTTCTGTTCTGAAAAGATTCTTGTAAATCCGGCCCCAGATTATTTATTAATAAATTGGGCACAGAACATTTTAAAATCAACTCAAAGTGTTTAAGCAATATTATAAAAAGGAAAGTTCAGATCTAAGAAGATTTCTGCTAAGTTTAGATGTTGATCGGCAACTGTACACTGCAAAAAAAATAAAAATAAATAATGTAATAAAATAAAAAATGCTCTTCTTACTCAGTATTTTTGTCTTGTTTCTAGTCCAAACATCTAAAAATTCTTAAAACAAGAAGTATTTACTAGACAAGCAAAAATTATTGTCTTGTTTTGGGGAAAATAACTCAAAATGAAGAGAGTTTTTGCTTAAAATAAGATAAATAATCTGCCAATGGGGTGAGAAAAATAATCTTAATTCAAACAGAAAACAAGATTATTTTTCTCACCCCATTGGCAGATTATATTGTTAATCAGATTTTTTCGCAAAACAGGACAATAATTTTTACTTGTCTAGTAATTGTTTCTAAATGTAAGAGTTTTTAGATATTTTGACTAGAAACAAGACAAAAATACTAAGTAAGAAGAGCTTTGTTTGCAGTGGAATCGCTAAATCATTTCTAGAATCCTAATTTCAGATTTAACACTCATATTAGAATGGCCGAGGACAAACGTCACACACACACACACACACACTGTCATCAGCTCCTTATATTACACAAACTCAACCACCGACCTGTCCAATCATTGAAGGCTGAAGTGTGGAGAGTTAAAGTCTTCAAACCAAACCATGTTCAATTGCCTGTTTTTTGTTTTGTTTTTTATGGTGTGTACGAAAACATTCAAAGAAAGCAGGAATTTCAAACATGCTTCCAAATGAAAATGCATTCAAAAAATCACAACCGAATTCAGAAACTCAAGCGGGGTCAATAGCTCAGGCCTTAAATTGTATAATCGCCCCCAGTGTGGAGGTAATTGGCACTCTCCAACACTACCAGACTCATTCATATTCCCTGTCTTTCTCTCTCCCTTTTTCCCTTTCTTCTCTTGCCAAGCCATCTGCTGCAAATGTCCTCTGAAATGTTAAAAATTTAATTTGTCGACATGTCTACATCATATCCTCAATCACTGTCCATTCAATAACGCAGGCCAGGGCACTGGGGACAGGAGTCAGGCCTGCACATTCAGATGTGAAACTGAGCTCTGATTAGGCCCTCACACTGACTGGAATGATCTCAGACAGCTTAGAAATCAGATTATTAACTCTGATACCAGACACCACCACTCCTCTTCATGATTAGCATGAAAATTTTGATATGGATCAATAAGCAATCTTTCCCCCTCCTGTCAGATACAGACGTCCTCCATTAATCTATTGGTTATGTTTATGTCAGGGAATTAAGACACAGTTTTCCTTTGAGAAGCACACAGCCAGCACTGCAAAAAACGCTCTTCTTATTTAGTATTTTTGTCTTGTTTCCAGTCCAAATATCTCAATATTCTTAAATTAAGATGCATTTACTAGATCAGTAAAACGACATGAGATATTTTTGCTTGTTTTATGGAGAAAAATATCTAAATGAAGAGCGTTTTTGCTTAAAACAGGCAAAATAATCTGCCAATGGTGTGAGAAAAATAATCTTGTTTTCTGTTTGAATTAAGATTATTTTTCTCACCCCATTGGCAGATTATTTATCTTATTTTAAGCAAAAACTCTCTTCATTTTGAGTTATTTTTTCCCCAAAACAAAACAATCATTTTTACTTGTCTAGTAAATGTTTCTTTATGTAAAAATGTTTAGACATTTGGACTAGAAACAAGACAAAAATACTAAGTAAGAAAAGCATTTTTTTGCAGTGTAAACCCTGTCATTGATTGCTCCTCGTTTGACCGCCGTAAGACCTCCGTTCATTTCAGAACAAAGCTTCGAACCGTTAAGAGTCCATGAATCGATTCATGATTCGGATCGCCAAAGTCTCGTGATTTCAGCAGTTTGACACGCGATCCGAATCATGAATCGATTCACTGACTCATAACGGTTCGAATCATGAATCGATTCACTGACTCATAACGGTTCGAAGCTTTGTTCTGAAATCGGCCATCACTATATAAGTCGTTATTTAGTGTTTTTTGCGCACTAACTCTATTCTGGCCTCTTCATCAATGATTGTAGAGCCGCTGTAGTGAGATGGGCTTTGTAACGACGTCTTTAGTGCCTTTATGGGTCTTGAGAGAGGAAATGACATTGGTGTCAATGAAGGCCTTTCTGAGCCATCGGATTTCAACACTAATATCTTCATCTGTGTGTGAAGATGAGCGGAGGTCTGACGGCTGGCCAACCACAGGAGGAATTCATTACACAATTCACATTTATGATGAGCTATCGGTTTAGTTTATTCTAAAACCAAGCAATGTAACGTGAGGCACAGATGACATTTACAGTCATATTTTCCACCATTTGACATGTTATCATAACGTGGATGGAAATGATGTGAAACGGGTTATTTTGGGCACACACACACACACACACACACACACACACACACACACACACATACACACACACACACACACACACACACAGACACACACACACACACACACACACACACACACACACACACACACACACACACACACAGACACACACACACACACACACACACAGACAGTCCTCCGCTGACTGAGCTGATGAAGGGAGTGCTGCGCAGGATCTGGCGTACACGGTTTTATCAATCTGACAACTTTAGTTCATATCCACTATTAGGATGAAATCTGAGCCGTTATTGTATAGTGTCATCTATTAAGATCTCTGTGGCACGGGTCCCCATATGTAATATATGTACACATATGAAATATATCCACATACAAAGTCAAAACATACATGTACATAAATATCTGTCCATATATAAAACCTATTAGAAAATGGAACAATTTCATATATTGACATATAAAACTATACCCCATATAAATATATGTTTATAATGCAGTCTTTTATATATGTCACATATACAATTATCAATAAACATGACATATTGCTTTGTATAAATGCTCATTATACAAACTACACACATATGCATTGCATTTTGCTTGCATTTGACATATGTCCATAATATGTTTTTATATACTCTTAGTATTTTTTTTTTACAATTAAAATGAAATATATTGTAACAGTCCCCCTGGGAAAGCCTAGAGAGGCAAACGACCGGATAGATCTGAGCTCAGGACCAGTGGCCGTCCCTTCATTCAAAGATAAAGAGCAAAACAACAAATCAACATAAACCCAAAACACTAATAAATATAGACTTGTTAAAAGCTAAAGCTGTTCAAATAAGGACAACATAAGCATGTCGGCATATATAAATTAAACATATATATTAGTGATAAACACAATATTATATAAACAATAATCATATGCATGGTATTAATATATGTCAATATACTCATTTAATATGGATCATTTATATGTTATAAACTTATATCAACAGAGAGATGTGTGTATGTGATAGCAATATATAGTTTTATATTTAGCATATACGACTGTGTCCCTTGCGATATAGGGACATATATGACATATATCATGTCCGTATGGGTCTTTAGCTCTGCTAGTATGCACTATTGATGAGCCGATTATTGTGATATTATTATGACAACACTGATTATTGGTAAATCAATCTGTGGTTCACAAAGGGGTCATATTTACTAATTACAATTTTAAAAATAGCATAATTACAAGACATTAAAGCCTTCAATCCAAGACAATAAAATCAATCAAAGCAGATGTGCGATATCAATCAAGGCGAGCGCTTTAACAGCGGAGCCGTCTGTCGGATCTCAGAGCAGGTTTGAGGACTCTTCTTCTCGTCTTAGTAAGAGGGATTAAGGTTTATCTTACTCTCACACATCCCCTGGTTATCCCAAACCTGGCTCAGGTGTGCTGGTTCCACTAACAGCTCTGGGAGGAAGTTCAGCCAACTCAGAGTCCACCATGGAAACGGGCTTCTTCTTACTTTAGTTTAATGCTGATTTACAAACCGCATATCGCCACCTATTGGATGGTTGTGCAAAATTTAATCTTTAAAGGTGTCATGACCTGGCTTTTTTATTTTGTTATACTGTTGTCTGAGGTCCACTAATGACGTTTGTGTGGTTTCTACATTCTGAAACATCATCACTCATCAGTAATAGGCTATTGTCTGCACTGGTTTTGAGGCTCTCTCCTGATGGTTCTGATGGGCGTGGCACTGGAGACTTGGAAGGAAACGCTACTGGATTACATGAGTCGGTGGGCGGGGCTACTGGATTAGACGAGCCGGTGGGTGGGGCTACTGGATTAGATGCGTCAGGGGCAGGGCTACTGGATTAGACGAGTCGGTGGGCGGGGCTACTGGATTAGACGAGCCGGTGGGTGGGGCTACTGGATTAGATGCGTCAGGGGCAGGGCTACTGGATTAGATGAGTCGGTGGGCAGGGCTACTGGATTAGATGAGTCGGTGGGCGGGGCTACTGGATTAGACGAGTCGGTGGGCGGGGCTACTGGATTAGACGAGTCGGTGGGCGGGGCTACTGGATTAGATGCGTCGGTGGGCGGGGCTACTGGATTAGACGAGTCGGTGGGCGGGGCTACTGGATTAGACGAGTCGGTGGGCGGGGCTACTGGATTACTGGGCCTTGACCATATTTCATTCATAATAGCTTTTCTTTGACTAACAAGGAAGTTTTCGGCTCTGAAACTTACAGGATATTCTTATATGACCATGATCTTTAATATATCAAAAGCTCAAGGGAAACTTTACTCTCTGAGAATAAGAATGATATCAGCATATTTCATTGGGCCCCTGACCATACAGCATATTTCATTGGGCCCCTGACCTTACAGCATATTACATTGGGCCCCCGACCATATCAGCATATTACATTGGGCCCCCGACCATACAGCATATAACATCGGGCCCCCGACCATATCAGCATATTACATTGGGCCCCCGACCATACAGCATATTACATCGGGCCCCCGACCATATCAGCATAATACATTGGGCCCCCGACCATACAGCATATTACATTGGGCCCCCGACCATACAGCATATTACATCGGGCCCCCGACCATATCAGCATAATACATTGGGCCCCTGACCATACAGCATATTACATTGGGCCCCTGACCATACAGCATATTACATTGGGCCCCTGACCCTACAGCATATTACATTGGGCCCCTGACCATACAGCATATTACACTGGGCCCCTGACCCTACAGCATATTACATTGGGCCCCGACCATATCAGCATTATACATTGGGCCCCTGACCATACAGCATATTACATTGGGCCCCTGACCCTACAGCATATTACATTGGGCCCCTGACCATACAGCATATTACACTGGGCCCCTCAGCTGAAAGCCATCTTCCGCCGTGGGCCCCTACAACAGCTTCGGGGCCCCTGCGCTCCCCCTCCCCCCTGCTGAGACACAACCTGTGCTTCAAACAGTCTTCCTTCATCCGTCCTGTCCTCTTTCATTGTGAGATCTCGCGACGCCTCAGCCCTTTATATGTCACCTCCTCCTCTCCCAGATTAGCTTTAGCATTCTTCACATATGACCGCCAGCCTGTTAAAGTCATATTAAAGCAAAGCAATCCACTTTAAATGCGTGTCTACTATGAGCATTAAAAATCTCTTTGCTGGCCTTTAAATATTTTGATTGGGTGATGAGGAGGGGCCGTTTCAGAGCGCTGATCTCTCTCCCTGGAGGCCGCTTCTGAATATAAATTGAGTAATATTATAAAGGCGTGGAGAACGAAAGGACTGGCTAATGAATGGGATACGTGATCTACAGGGGAACAGGAGGTCATGCTGTGAAGTGAAATACCCTTATAGCTTCAATGCTAATTCCCACAGATGATGATACATTAACCGAGGGCTCTTATAATTCTATTTTTATCAGCCGAGTACGCAGAGCATTGGCATATTTGTATTATAGGGGATTAAACTGAATTAAAATCAGATGCAATCAGAATGATTTCTGCGGTGTATTGCTTGACTCCTGCATGTATAACGTAATCAGATGAAAAGCAGGGCATTATAAAGCCGTGTTGTGTTGCTGGGATGTATCTGGATCATCTGCAGATGTCTCAAGGAGTCTGCAATGTCCTAGATTAACATTACGACGTAATACTAGATATTAAATACAGCATTTAATCCCATGTCTTATTTATTTTTCATCTCTACAGGGAATTAAAGTCACATATATTTCTTCTGATGTCATATTAAAGTCTTAAACATCAGCGTCCTTCAATAATAACGAATGTAAAACCTCAAATTAGGCTAAATCTGGACATTATCAGCCATTTGACTGGTTCAGACTGTTAGCTTTGAATATTAGTGCATTTAAAACATATTTTAGTTTTAACTTCTGGATAATAATCATAATTAACGACTGTGACATCATGTACATGTGTAGACTGGAAGCACTCTCTTTACATCACTCCCATCTGATTAAATGATGATGAATGACGGATTGGAGATATCAAAAAGATGTGGGAACAAAAGGGACTTACGCAAACAGTTACGCAATTTACACCTGCGGAATAATTACACAATAATTCTACTAAATACACCACAATGATCAAGGGTTTGTGTGACTACACAGAACTGACGGGTCAGCACAGCATCTTTACAAAATTGCTTTTGATTTATTTTTATTCAACAGTGGTTTACAGAAAACAATTGTCTGACCTTAAATTAATTTAATTAACTCTAGATGTTTCTTAAAGATGATGTTGTAAACTATAGCGAGCTCTTACTTGCACATTACTGTAAAGATAACAGAACCCAAACTATTAGCATAAACTCAGCTGCTATTTATTTTTAGATATAATACTCGACACTCAACTAACACACTGTATGCAAACATGTCAACTTCACACATGGCAGTTTATGCATTAACTTTTAAATGTAATTATATATACTATAAACAATATATATATATACAAATTGATAACAATACTAAATTAATGCTCTCTGCATATAGTATAAGTTCATAAAATACTTTCATTTTATAAACTCACTAAATCATATATATATATATATATATATATATATATATATATATATATATATATATATATATATATATATATATATATATATATATATATATATATATATATATATAAAACATGAAAGTGTTGCTCCTGAGGAAGCATGTTTTGTTGTGTGTAGTGTGTCTAGGTCAGGCTGTGAAAGAGGGCCGAGCGTCTCAGACACTGCGAGTCCTGAGGCTGCCTGAGGTGGCTCTGCGGAGACTGAGGACCGAATGTGCTGACGGCTACCAGAAGGAGCTGAGCGACCTGCTGCGGGCCAAAACACTGGAGGGTCAGACACACACACACACACACACACACACACACACACACACACACACACACACACCTACACACACACACACACACACACACACACACACACACACACACACACACACACACACACACACACACACACACATGTTGGTCTATGTGGTTTACAGGGACTCTCCATAGGCGTAATAGTTTTTATACTGTACAAACCGTATTTTCTATCCCCTTACACTGCCCCTAAACCTACCCATCACACACACACACACACACACACACACACACACACACACACACACACACACACACACACACACACACACATGTTGGTCTATGTGGTTTACAGGGACTCTCCATAGGCGTAATAGTTTTTATACTGTACAAACCGTTTTTTCTATCCCCCTACACTGCCCCTAAACCTACCCATCACACACACACACTGCCCCTAAACCTACCCATCACAGGAAACATTCTGCATTTTTACTTTCTCAAAAAAACATAATTTAGTATGTTTTTAAGGCCATTTGAATTATGAGGACATTTGATATGTCCCCATAAACCACATTTATAGTGTAATACCAGTGTAATACCCATGTAGTTACAAATACCCATGTAATACAAATTTGTGTCCTCATAAACCACATAAACAGGCTCACACACACACACACACACACACACACACACACACACACACACACACACACACACACACACACACACACACACACACACACACACACACACTACCAGAAGTAATTGTAATTCCTAATACAGGATTGGATTGTGGTTTGCATCTCTGCTAATAATCCTTTAGGTGAGTTTATATAGGCTAATATAATAAATATATAGAGGAAATATAATGACAATATATGCTAATATAGTGAATATATAGGCTAATATAATGAATATATAGGCTAATATAGTGAATATATAGGCTAATATAGTGAATATATAGGCTAATATAGTGAATATATAGGCTAATATAATAAATATATAGAGGAAATATAATGACAATATAGGCTAATATAGTGAATATATAGGCTAATATAGTGAATATATAGGCTAATATAATGAATATATAGGCTAATATAGTGAATATATAGGCTAATATAATGAATATATATGCTAATATAGTGAATATATAGGCTAATATAGTGAATATATAGGCTAATATAGTGAATATATAGGCTAATATAATGAATATATAGGCTAATATAGTGAATAAATAGGCTAATATAATGAATGTATAGGCTAATATAGTGAATATATAGGCTAATATAATAAATATATAGAGGAAATATAATGACAATATATGCTAATATAGTGAATATATAGGCTATTATAGTGAATATATAGGCTAATATAATGAATATATACGCTAATATAATGAATGTATAGGCTAATATAGTGAATATATAGGCTAATATAATAAATATATAGAGGAAATATAATGACAATATATGCTAATATAGTGAATATATAGGCTATTATAGTGAATATATAGGCTAATATAATGAATATATACGCTAATATAGTGAATAAATATGCTAATATAGTGAATATATAGGCTAATATAATGAATATATAGGCTAATATAATGAATATATACGCTAATATAATGAATGTATAGGCTAATATAGTGAATATATAGGCTAATATAATAAATATATAGAGGAAATATAATGACAATATATGCTAATATAGTGAATATATAGGCTAATATAGTGAATATATAGGCTAATATAATGAATATATAGGCTAATATAGTGAATATATAGAGGAAATATAATGAAAATATATGCTAATATAGTGAATATATAGGCTTATATAATGAATATATAGGCTAATATAATAAATATATAGAGGAAATATAATGACAATATATGCTAATATAGTGAATATATATGCTAATATAGTGAATATATAGGCTTATATAATGAATATATAGGCTAATATAGTGAATGTATAGGCTAATATAGTGAAAATATAGGATAATATGGTGAATATATAGGCTAATATAGTGAATATATAGGCTAATATGATGAATATATAGGCTAATATAGTGAATATATAGGCTAATATGATGAATATATAGGCTAATATAATGAATATATAGGCTAATATAGTGAATATATAGGCTAATATGATGAATATATAGGCTAATATAATGAATATATAGGCTTATATAGTGAATATATAGGCTAATATGATGAATATATAGGCTAATATAATGAATATATAGGCTTATATAGTGAATATATAGGCTAATATAGTGAATATATAGGCTAATATAGTAAATATATAGGCTAATATAGTGAATATATAGGCTAATATAGTGAATATATAGGCTAATATAATGAATATATAGGCTAATATAGTGAATATATAGGCTAATATAGTGAATATATAGGCTAATATAGTGAATATATAGGCTAATATAGTGAATATATAGGCTAATATAATGAATATATAGGCTAATATAGTGAATATATAGGCTAATATAATGAATATATAGGCTAATATAGTGAATATATAGGCTAATATAGTGAATATATAGGCTAATATAATGAATATATATGCTAATATAGTGAATATATAGGCTAATATAATGAATATATAGGCTAATATAGTGAATATATAGGCTAATATAATGAATATATATATACTAATATAGTGAATATATAGGTTAATATAGTGAATATATAGGCTAATATAGTGAATATATAGGCTAATATAGTGAATATATAGGCTAATGTAATGAATATATATATATATATATACTAATATAGTGAATATATAGGTTAATATAGTGAATATATAGGCTAATATAGTGAATATATAGGCTAATATAGTGAATATATAGGCTAATATAATGAATATATATATACTAATATAGTGAATATATAGGTTAATATAGTGAATATATAGGCTAATATAGTGAATATATAGGCTAACATAGTGAATATATAGGCTAATATAGTGAATATATAGGCTAATATAGTGAATATATAGGCTAATATAGTGAATGTATAGGCTAATATAGTGAATATATAGGCTAATATAGTGAATATATAGGCTAATATAGTGAATATATAGGCTAATATAGTGAATATATAGGCTAATATAATGAATATATAGGCTAATATAGTGAATATATAGGCTAATATAATGAATATATATATACTAATATAGTGAATATATAGGCTAATATAGTGAATATATAGGCTAATATAGTGAATATATAGGCTAATATAGTGAATATATAGGCTAATATAGTGAATATATAGGCTAATATAGTGAATATATAGGCTAATATAGTGAATATATAGGCTAATATGATGAATATATAGGCTAATATAATGAATATATAGACTAATATAGTGAATATATAGGCTAATATAGTGAATATATAGGCTAATATAGTGAATATATAGGCTAATATAGTGAATATATAGGCTAATATGATGAATATATAGGCTAATATAATGAATATATAGACTAATATAGTGAATATATAGGCTAATATAATGAATATATAGGCTAATATAGTGAATATATAGGCTAATATAATGAATATATAGGCTAATAAAGTGAATATAGGCTAATATAGTGAATATATAGGCTAATATAGTGAATATATAGGCTAATATAGTGAATATATAGGCTAATATAATGAATATATATGCTAATATAGTGAATATATAGGCTAATATAATGAATATATAGGCTAATATAGTGAATATATAGGCTAATGTAATGAATATATATGCTAATATAGTGAATATGTAGACTTATATAATGAATATATAGGCTAATATAGTGAATATATAGGCTAACATAGTGAATATATAGGCTAATATAATGAATATATAGGCTAATATAGTGAATATATAGGCTAATATAGTGAATATATAGGCTAATATAGTGAATATATAGGCTAATGTAATGAATATATATATATATATACTAATATAGTGAATATATAGGTTAATATAGTGAATATATAGGCTAATATAGTGAATATATAGGCTAATATAGTGAATATATAGGCTAATATAATGAATATATATATACTAATATAGTGAATATATAGGTTAATATAGTGAATATATAGGCTAATATAGTGAATATATAGGCTAACATAGTGAATATATAGGCTAATATAGTGAATATATAGGCTAATATAGTGAATATATAGGCTAATATAGTGAATATATAGGCTAATATAGTGAATATATAGGCTAATATAATGAATATATAAGCTAATATAGTGAATATATAGACTAATATAGTGAATATAAAGGCTAATATAGTTAATATATAGGCTAATATAGTGAATATATAGGCTAATATGATTAATATATAGGCTAATATAGTGAATATATAGGCTAATATGATGAATATTTAGGCTAATATAGTGAATATATAGGCTAATATAGTGAATATATAGGCTAATATAGTGAATATATAGGCTAATGTAATGAATATATAGGCTAATATAGTGAATATATAGGCTAATATGATGAATATATAGGCTAATATAGTGAATATATAGGCTAATATAGTGAATATATAGGCTAATATGATGAATATTTAGGCTAATATAGTGAATATATAGGCTAATATAGTGAATATATAGGCTAATATGATGAATATATAGGCTAATATAGTGAATATATAGGCTAATGTAATGAATATATAGGCTAATATAGTGAATATATAGGCTAATATGATGAATATATAGGCTAATATAGTGAATATATAGGCTAATATAGTGAATATATAGGCTAATATGATGAATATATAGGCTAATATAGTGAATATATAGGCTAATGTAATGAATATATAGGCTAATATAGTGAATATATAGGCTAATGTAATGAATATATAGGCTAATATAGTGAATATATAGACTAATATACTGCATATATTCAGTGAACGATGCGCCTATACAGTGATAATTCACTAAAGAAGGTCAAAACGGCATGTATCGGTTGGATTTCGTAATGAAATGGACTGAATATGTAATATATTGGGGTGTGATCTCGTATTGAAGTGTGTTCCGCTCTTAAAACAAGCCGACGGTAAACTGTTAAAGATTGCGTTTGGAAGCGCTGCACCGAATCGGTTCGGTACGGAGACCTGCACTGATTTGTACATCATCCTTTGCTTTGGTTGCTTTCCCGTCTTTCTTTCTCATAGAAAAGCCGCTGTGATAGCTCCACACTCCCGAATGCATGAACCATGAACCATTTTTTTTTTTTTTTGGACCAAAGCATGTAATTGAACTTTTTTTTTTCACAATGAAAATATTTCCAAGAGCACATTATTATGTGCAGTCGATTCCTTCATATCCCTGGCATAGACTACTGCACAAATAAAGCAAGACACTGGTGTCAGTGGGTACAATCTGTCTAAGACATTGTCTGTTCTTCAGCCTTTTGTGATGCTGCTTCCTTGGGACTCTGTCTTTTATTTGTGTTAAGATTAAACTGCGTGCTTTCTAATGTTTTCACCCCTCTGCCTGTCATAGGTCACTGACCCCGGTAAGGCTCAGATAATAGATACATCGTGTGTTTGTTTCAGAAGGTGAAACACTCGTCCGCCACAGCCTACTGACTCACTATTGTCGCCGTCTCAAGCAATTAAGAAAAATACTGAAATCATGCCTCACTGCATCGTTTCAATATTTATTATGTTTCTTTTGCTCAAAGCCATTTTACAACATTATCAGAAATTATCTTTAACACAATTAAAACTGCATTTAGATTGCACATTAGAATACACATTTAGACTAAACATCTTGTGGCATTCGTAAACTGAGACCTGAAATAGAATATATAATAGAGGACCACTGCTAATATGACTGATTTTTATTATTTTATTATTTTTGTTGACTAAAGTACAATGATGGGCAGAATTTACGGTTCAGTTTTGGGCTTCAGTTCCAGTACAGCTGTCTTAAAATCATTTGATTTATACCCACGGTGGCTGCAACAATTCTTATCATTTGCATTTCATAATGTGATTGCATGTGCATATCATAAACATGAATTCTTTTTTTTTAAAAACAATATTGTACAACACTAATTATAAAAAAAAAAACTAATGACAAATAAAAAACAAAAACAATTACTAATTGTGTAAATAAAACTAAATCAGTGTTGAGTTTCCAACTCTTGCCTTCTCCTGATCCCTGAAGAAGGTCCTCTACAGTGTAGAGATTGTGAAATGCCTAAAGGATAACGACATTTCTTAAAGCAGATTATATCTCATTTCTGTGGATTATCCTTTCTGCTTGTTGTATGTTGTGGTTGAAATTAAGCATTAATCATTTAAATAATTAGACACATTAGGGTTTATGCATTTAAAAAAAAAAAAAACATCTTTAATGATTATTATTGATCCTTAAAAGGGAGGGTTTATAGTTAATAAATTGATTAACTCAACACCTGATAGAGGAAGAGCCGCAGCGGATCTGGAGACCCTCATGGTGGAGACCTAATCACAGCTAATGAAACTGATGCATGACAATATAATTAAACTTTATTAAAACATCACATACATATACTGGCATTTTAATTACACTAGTAGTAAAAGCCTGTAACATGCTACGGTAATAATCTGTTAAAGAAAGGTGTAGGTCGCCCAATGATGGTCATGCCTTGCTCAATGTATTGTGTAGAGAACCAGATGTGTTTGTGTGATCTGTTTATGTGTTTAAACGAATTGCACATATGTTCGCTTTATGTGTTAAGGGGATTTTTCTGGGTCCTTTGGGGGGGTTGCGTGTTCTAAAGTAACGAGTGTGTGTGGGGAGAGGGGGGGGGGGGGGTGGTTCACGCGTGAGGCGAGAGCATTGGACAAACGGGTGTCAAGAGTGTCCGAGAGCTTTTTATGATAGTTACAATACTCTTTCTTTCTTTCTTTCTTTCTTTCTTTCTTTCTTTCTTTCTTTCTTTCTTTCTTTCTTTCTTCAAATCAATACAAACAAATTTTGGCCCCACTTTATATTAGGTCGCCTTACGCCTTACTAGTACTAAGTACTTACATCAAAAAATAAATACAATGTACTTACTGTCCTCAAATTGTATTGCAAAACACCTTTGCTGATATTGAGGTGAGATACGGGTAGAGTTAAGGACAGGTGTGGTGGTGTGGGTCAGTTTAAGGGTAGGGTTAGGTGTAAGGGAAATGCCTACTGTGTAATTACAAATGTAACTACAGAAATGAATTACAGACATAATTAAATGCAGGTATTTTTTAAATGTAAATACAATGTACAAAGATGTATGCACATAATAAGTGCATTGTATCAAATGATTAATTAAAATGTTTGTACATAGTAGTAGTTAAGCCCACCTAATATAAAGTGGGTCCCAAATTTTTAAGAAAATAATCCATCTCTGTGTGTCCATATAATGCTTAAAATGGAAGTGGCTGCCGCTCATTTGATGCTTGAAAAACCACACGCAGTGATTGTGACAGTTATTTATATAAGACCCCAGCGGATGAATCAATGTCTTCTGAAGCTAAATCACAGGAATGTGTAAGAAAAACACTAATATTTAAAAACATAAAAATCATTCATCACACAAGAAATGGCGGTTCTCTGTGATTCTGCTTTATTTCTTAAACTTACTCTAGCTGACAAAATGACTGTTGTATTCTGTAGAGCTGCTGTAATGTGTAGTACAGCCCACACAAATCACAGTCATTTCAAATGTTATTTTTTTAAAATAAACAAGGAGAACAAGAATGCAGCAAATGTATTACAAACAATAGTATAAACAACAGAAAACAATGAACTGAGAAAACCATGGGTTTATAAACACAGGTATTAATAAATGGAAAACATAACAGGCAAGTGTATGATCAAAAAGCATGGAAAATAATAAGCAAAAAGAATTCAGGCAAACCAGAAAAGAGAAAAGAATGAAAACAGAGCTAGAATTTAACAGAAATCCACCCCTCCTAGAAGAAAGCCAGGAAAGAGCTGAAGACAGGAGGAGCCAGGAAAGAGTTGAAGGTATTAGGAGCCAGGAAAGAGTTGAAGACAAGAGGAGCCAGGAAAGAGTTGAAGGCAGGAGGAGCCAGGAAAGAGTTGAAGACAAGAGGAGCCAGGAAAGAGTTGAAGGCATTAGGAGCCAGGAAAGAATTGAAGACAAGAGGAGCCAGGAAAGAGTTGAAGCCAGGAGGAGCCAAGAAAGAGTGGAAGACAACAGAAGCCAGGAATGAGTTGAAGGCAGGAGGAGCCAGGAAAGAGTTGAAGGCATTAGGAGCCAGGAAAGAGTTGAAGACAAGAGGAGCCAGGAAAGAGTTGAAGACAAGAGGAGCCAGGAAAGAGTTGAAGGCATTAGGAGCTAGGAAAGAGTTGAAGATAAGAGGAGCCAAGAAAGAGTTGAAGACAAGAGGAGCCAGGAAAGTGTTGAAGGCAGGAGGAGCCAAGAAAGAGTTGAAGACAGGAGGAGCCAGGGAAGAGTTGAAGACAAGAGGAGCCAGGGAAGAGTTGAAGACAAGAGGAGCCAGGAAAGTGTTGAAGACAAGAGGAGCCAGGAAAGTGTTGAGGGCAGGAGGAGCCAAGAAAGAGTTGAAGACAAGAGGAGCCAAGAAAGAGTTGAAGACAAGAGGAGCCAGGAAAGAGTTGAAGGCAGGAGGAGCCAAGAAAGAGTTGAAGACAAGAGGAGCCAGGAAAGAGTTGAAGACAAGAGGAGCCAGGAAAGAGTTGAAGGCATTAGGAGCCAGGAAATAGTTGAAGACAAGAGGAGCCAAGAAAGAGTTGAAGACAAGAGGAGCCAGGAAAGAGTTGAAGACAAGGGGAGCCAAGAAAGAGTTGAAGACAAGGCAGCCAGGAAAGAGTTGAAGACAGGAGGAGCCAAGAAAGAGTTGAAGACAAGACAGCCAGGAAAGAGTTGAAGATAGGAGGAGCCAGGAAAGAGTTGAAGAGAAGAGAGCCAAGAAATAGTTGAAGACAAGGCAGTCAGGAAAGAGTTGAAGACAGGAAAGAGTTGAAGACAAGAGGAGCCAGGAAAGAGTTGTAGACAGGAGGAGCCAGGAAAGAGTTGAAGACAAGAGGAGCCAGGAAAGAGTTGAAGGCATTAGGAGCCAGGAAAGAGTTGAAGACAAGAGGAGCCAGGAAATAGTTGAAGGCATTAGGAGCCAGGAAAGAGTTGAAGACAGGAGGAGCCAGGAAAGAGTTGAAGACAAGGGAGCCAAGAAAGAGTTGAAGACAAGGCAGCCAGGAAAGAGTTGAAGACAGGAGGAGCCAGGAAAGTGTTAAAGACAGGAGGAGCCAGGAAAGAGTTGAAGTCCAGGGGAGCCAGGAAAGAGTTGAAGACAAGAGGAGCCAGGAAAGAGTTGAAGGCAGGAGTAGCCAGGAAAGTGTTGTAGACAGGAGGAGCCAGGAAAGTGTTGACGACAAGGGAGCCAAGAAAGAGTTGAAGACAAAGAGTTGAAGACTAGGAAAGAGTTGAAGACTAGGAAAGAGTTGAAGACAGGAGGAGCCAGGAAAGTGTTGAAGACAGGAGGAGCCAGAGGAGCCAGGAAAGTGTTGAAGACAGGAGGAGCCAGGAAAGAGTTGAAGACAAGGGAGCCAGGAAAGAGTTGAAGACAAGGGAGCCAGGAAAGAGTTGAAGACAAGAGGAGCCATGAAAGACTTGAAGGCAGGAGGAGCCAGGAAAGAGTTGAAGACAAGGGAGCCAGGAAAGAGTTGAAGACAGGAGGATCCAGGAAAGAGTTGAAGACAGGAGGAGCCAGGAAAGAGTTGAAGGCATTAGGAGCCAGGAAAGAGTTAAAGAAAAGGGAGCCAGGAAAGAGTTGAAGACAAGAGGAGCCATGAAAGAGTTGAAGGCAGGAGGAGCCAGGAAAGAGTTGAAGACAGGAGGAGCCAGGAAAGTGTTGAAGACAGGAGGAGCCAGGAAAGAGTTGAAGACAAGGGAGCCAGGAAAGCGTTGAAGACAGGAGGAGCCAGGAAAGAGTTGAAGACAAGGGAGCCAGGAAAGAGTTGAAGACAGGAGGAGCCATGAAAGAGTTGAAGGCAGGAGGAGCCAGGAAAGAGTTGAAGACAGGAGGAGCCAGGGAAGAGTTAAAGGCAGGAGGAGCCATGAAAGAGTTGAAGACAAGAGGAGCCAGGAAAGAGTTGAAGGCAGGAGGAGCCAGGAAAGAGTTGAACACAGGAGGAGCCAGGAAAGTGTTGAAGACAAGAGGAGCAAGGAAAGAGTTGAAGACAGGAAGAGCCAGGAAAGAGTTGAAGGTAGGAGGAGCCAGGAAAGAATTGAAGGCAAGAGGAGCCAGGAAAGAGTGTAAGGCAGGAGGAGCCAGTAAAGAGTTGAAGTTAGGAGGAGTCAGAAAATAGTTGAAGGCAGGAGGGAGGAGCCAGGAAAGAGTTGAAGGCAGGAAGAGGCATCAGTAGGTTGGAGAGAGAGGCTGGGTGGGATCTTTGGAGACAGAGGAGGCATGGAGCTTGATGGGACCAGCAGAGCCGCAGGCAAATTATGCGATAGGTACTAGGAATAATCTTTATCCAATCCAGCTGCAGCACACCCTCTTCAGCAGGAGTGTGAGCAGGGCTCTATTCCATTCCCTCAAACTTCACCAGGACAGACCGCATCGCTGACACATACACCCGGTCCAGGGCAATACTTGTCACAACATTAATGATCTGACTGTACTGACGCTGTTGTATGAGAGCTGGATAATGACATCACTGTATTCTGCAGAACTGCTTTATAGATTAAATTAACTAATTTATTGGTTGATGATCTTTACACCGAATCTGGCACGGAACTGACTTCAGATGAACAATGACACCAATTTTATTTGGAGCTGCTGTACACCCAAAATTAACTCTGTTTGTACTGTTGAATCATTTTCTTCTTGTCACTGTGAAGCTGCTTTGAAACAATTTGTATTGTATAAAGCGTTATACACTCACCTAAAGGATTATTAGGAACACCTGTTCAATTTTTCATTAATTCAATTATCTAATCAGCCAATCACATGGCAGTTTTTCAGTGCATTTAGGGGTGTGGTCCTGGTCAAGACAATCTCCTGAACTCCAAACTGAATGTCAGAATGGGAAAGAAAGGTGATTTAAGCCATTTTGAGCGTGGCATGGTTGTTGGTGCCAGACGGGCCGGTCTGAGTATTTCACAATCTGCTCAGTTACTGGGATTTTCACACACAACCATTTCTAGGGTTTACAAAGAATGGTGTGAAAAGGGAAGAGCATCCAGTCTGCAGCAGTCCTGTGGGAGAAAATGCCTTGTTGATGCTCGAGGTCAGAGGAGAATGGGCTGACTGATCCAAGTTACAACCGAGGTATGCAGAAAAGCATTTGTGAAGCCACAACACGCACAACCTTGAGGCGGATTAGTTACATTATTATGATTATGATTAAATAATGATATGATAATGATATGATTGTGAAATGATTAAATGTAAATCTCCATCAACTGCAAGATGCTATCCTATCAATATGGGCCAACATTTCTTAAGAATGCTTTCAGCAGCTTGTTGAATAAGTGCCACATAGAATTAAGCCAGTTCTGAAGGCGAAAGGGGGTCAAACAAAGTATTATTATGGTGTTCCTAATAATCATTTAGGCGAGTGTATATATAAAGGTGACTTGACATGAGAGGCGTCAGCTCTGGCGCTGGAATTGTGGCCAGCTCAGGCTCTTGGTCTGCAGTGGGCTCTGGCATCGGCTCTGTGGCTAAAGATGGTAAACAGCAATCCATTGTTCATCAGCACTCACTCCACAAATGCAGTGAAATCCCCCTGAGGACTGTTCATGGCCAGGTGTGCTTTGTACATCTTGCTGAGGCTGGTGTGGAAAAATATGCAGAGCGAGTTGTCCAGATAGTGGGTGAGGCACACCAGATCTAAAATGTCCATTGTGTGGAAGAGGCCTGCACGATATGGTTTTTCCACTTCTACATCAACACTTGAAAAGAAGGGGCAGTCTTGCAAGATTGCATTCCATTATTTTAGCAAAGAAACTTGCTAGTTAATTTAATGTTAATCATGGGCTGGTCTCACAGATTTTGGACTTTTTAACAGGCAGGCAGCAACATGTCATAATAACTGACCTTAAACTTTATATATCTACTGGGCCTCCTCAAGGTTCTGTACTGTCAGCAATTATTTCTTTCTTTTCAATTAAATCTTTCTTTTCATACTTACAAATAAGTGCCGAAGTTCTCAGGATAATTGACATTTTATTAACGATGCAGATGAGACCCCTATCAAGTTTGGAGTATGATTATAGTTTTGCACTTCTTGGGTTTATTACGTGATGCAGTGGAGCGGAATGTAACCATAGTTAGCTAACAATGATTTCAGGAAACGCACCCCAAATATACAGTACTTCACAATAGGGAACAAAAAAACAAACACAACTTTTGTTTTATACAAACTTTAATTTACAACTTTTTTTCAAGATACATAATTACTTGATCTGGTCCATTTATATGCAGCTGAAATGCTGAAATGTTTTAATAAGATCTTGAAATCCAAGTTTTTCCAGAACCTTGTTCATATTATGCAGACAAAGCATTCATGAAAGGTTTATTGTGAAGAAATCAAGCATGTTGTAAATGAAAGGTCCCTCATATAAATATAGTAATCTTTTTGGTTGAAGAATTGGTAGTGGAGCAGACAGATGGCTCATTACCGCTGATGTGCTTTGCTGATAAACCTCTACTTGCTGGTCACAATAAACAGGTGGCACATAATGTTTCCTGGGTTTGAATAGTCTCCAGATTACTTCAAATGATTCTTACAAAAGTAATCCACTTTCCCCATTAATATTTTTAGCTTACATCTGTGTCTACATTTGAAACAATCATTTTGACTCTACAAACAGATGCAGAAGTGAATCTGCTGCAATGTAGGCCACAGATATCCTTTACTTGTTTCCAATAGGCCGCATGCCTAGTTTGGCAAAAAATAAAAATAATTACATTGAACTGTTATACACCAATCTGCTTTTTAGGCACATTTCAGAACATTCTGTGTGCTAACATGTTTCTCTTCTGTTTTTTTGTTGTTGTTCTCTCTCATTTATCAAAATATCTGCAGAATGATTGCAATAAACCCCTTAAAGAGATATCTTGCTGAAATCGTTTCTTGTACATCTTTTCTTTTTAAATCTTTGTAGTCATTGTATCCTTCTGTAAGCAACTCTTGTAGAGGCTTCATAAAAAGCCTGCAAGGCTGTGGGTCAAGGGGCAAAGTGCTGATGGATTATGGGATTGCTCTATGCCCTGCTCTTGCTGACAGCCTTTATTGGTTACTTGAGGATGAGCGTGTAACCCTTTATATAATTATTGTATTAAAGTCAGTGTGCTCCTGCCTCGCTGGCACTTGCCCCTGGATCAATGTGAAGATAATTTCAGAAATGAATAGTTAGTATCGATCGCCCCCTCCCCATTCTTAGAGGTGGCTTATCAGCGACAGGGACATGTCGCTGTAGATTATTGGACCAATGTCATTTATGGGCTCTATGATAGTTTTTGTGTGATTTTGGAGTGGGCTGTTTCAAACAAAGGAAATTCAATTTGAAATGGATTTCTTGCTGTCTGCTTTTTCACCCTTTACTCTTATGTACACAAGTAGCAATAAATCACAATCGTTTGGATTTCTTTCTCTTTTATCTCATTTCTAGGGCTCTTTTGGAGCCAAACAGGTGTTAGTCTGGTGTGGTGAGTGTTGTCAAAGGGCAGGATCAGCACTTGAACTCATGGCTGAAGGATTGCATGTGGTTTGGTATGGACACATCCGTGACTTTTGGCCTGCTGTTTGGAGGAGCTTAATGTTATTGTTGTTATTGTCCTCGCTCTGCCATTATCTGAGGCTTGTGCAGTGCCACTTTGCGCTTGCATCTTTATTTGAGAAATTTGAAATACAGAACTTCCAAAGTAAAACCATTCCTGCTTAGATTTGCATATTTTTCTCACAAGATGATCTTCTGCATCGGAGTGTGTGTACCAAAACCTGTAGGGCCGTGTAAGTTACAACATAACTTAATTGCGACGTAAGAGGCACTAAGATACAGCTTGTGCATTAATAAGTATTTTTGCGTTGTGCCATTAAACTTAGCTGAAACGTAGCTCTGCAAATAAACTAAATATTTACAGAAGCCTCCGATCAGGAGCAATGTCTGGAATAAAATAACTGCATCAATAATCTCACGTTTTACCTCACAATCATCAGTCCTTATATGTGATAACGGTGACATTTGCACCCGTTTACATTTTAAGAGAGAAAACGTTGTTAAAGGTGCCCTAGAATGATTTGAAACAATATGTTAAATTATTCTCTGATATCTACATAGAGGTGTGGCAGGGGAGGCGTGGTTTTGCGGGATCGGCAGAGGGAGAGAGAATGCGGAGCCGAGCGGGGCGTAAGTGGGTCAAGTGCAAATGAATAACACCTGTGTCTGATTGCAGTAATTGGCGTGGAGAGACGGCTTAAAACCCACGGCAGAGAGAGACGAGGGAGAGAGAGTTTGGACTGGGACTAGTCACGCACCCCTGAGCCTGAGACGATAGCAAAGACTGTAGAAATTGAATTACACTGTGTTTTGACGCCCTCGTGCGTGTTTATGTTTACACGTTGTGTTGGAGAAATAAAAGTTACTAGTCCCGGTCATCCCGACCCCGCCTTCTTCCTTCCACACAAGAACCTAACCACACTGGTGCCGAAACCCGGGAGGAAGAAGGGTGCACGCCGCCATGGAAACTCCGTCACGCCACCCACTTGCGGACCTGGTGCAATCGCTCGTGGGCCTCCACCAGGAAACCTATCAGGATCTGCGGGCCGTCAGGTAGGAACAGCAAAAGAAGTTCGAGGCGCTCCTCCAGGCCCAGCATGAGGACCGCGAGCTGTTCCGGAGCTGGATGGACCGGGAGGTTCAGGCCAGTCCCAGACCCGCCAGCGACTCGGCCGCCACCATCGCGCTCTCGAAGATGGGACCGATGGACGACCCGGAGGCGTTCATCGACCTCTTCGAAAGGTCCGCCGCCGCTCGGGGCTGGCCCAAGGATGACTGGCCCAAGGATGACTGGCCCATGCGGCTCCTGCCCCTTCTATCGAGAGAAGCGCAGGTAGCCGCCCACCAACTGCCAGTCAAGAACCTCCTGGTCTACGACGACCTCAAGCACGCCATTCTACAGCGGGTCAGCCGGACACCGGAACAGCACCGCCAGCGGTTCCGGACGCTGGCTCTCGAAGAGTCCGGCCGGCCCTTCGTCTTCGCGCACCAGCTCCGGGACTTATGCCGCAAGTGGCTGATGGCCGGAGAATGCGAGGCCGAGGGAATCATCGACCGTGTGGTGCTGGAGCAGTTCGTCCCAGTGCCACCGCCCGGCGTCGCTGGACCAGGCCATCCAGTTGGCGGAGGACCAGATGGTGGCGTGTCACGGGGTCGGCGAGCCCTTGCCAGCGGCTTCTCTCTCTCTCTCTTCTCTCTCTCCTCCTAACCCCGCCCCGTCTCTTTCTAAACCTGTCCCCGCTCCCAGGTCCAGAGCTGGAGTGCCGCCCCGGCCAGCGCCGCGGTGGAGGACGGGGGGCGCGGCCGAGGCATCGGCGACTCCCAGGCCGGCGGCCCGGGGAGGAGGAAGCCTGGATCCGTTTCCGGGAGCATTATCCACGTCCCTCTCTCCACGCCAAGGGCTGGACCCACTTCCAGCCACTAGGGCGGCGGGGAGGCCTGGGCCGGTTTGTTGGCGCTGTGGGGACCCGGGACACTTTATTGATCAATGTCCTATGATGGACGTGGGGACGCTGGTCCGGGTCCCTGACGCGCCACAAGCCGCCCCCGATCAAGCTGGCCTGTACCAGATACCTGTGAGTATCAAGGGGGGTACCTATCAGGCTTTGGTGGATTCGGGGTGTAACCAAACCTCCATCCATCAAAGTCTGATTTCACCTAGGGCATTGGGTAACAGCCGCATGGTTAAGGTGAGGTGTGTGCACGGGGAAGTGGTGAACTATCCGTTGGTGCCCGTGGATATCCAATTTAGGGGACAAACGCATAGGGTTGAGGTTGCAGTTAACCCGCACCTCCGGCATCCTATAATTCTGGGGACGAATTGGCCAGCGTTTAACAAATTATTAGGGCACTTATGTGTGGATGCCTCTTGGGGGAAGAACGGAAGTGGGAGGATAGCGGTTGCGCAGGCGGGCGAGGTGGATTCGGGACCGCCGGGGGCAGTTCCAGGGGAACCGAGCGCAATGGGACCGCCCACTTTCTCAGAGAGCGATGACTTTCCCTTGGAACAATCCCAGGACGAGACGCTCAAAAACGCGTTTGGTCAGGTCCGTTCCATCGACTGCCACCGCGTCCATCCTGAACAGCCACTCTCCTATCAGTACTTCTCAGTGATAAATAACCGCTTGTATCGGGTGGTCCAAGACGCCCAGTCAAAGCAAGATACAACGCAATTGTTAGTACCAAAAAGCCGCCGGGAAATGCTTTTCCAGACGGCTCATTCCAATCCAATGGCGGGACATTTAGGTCAAACGGCCACATTAAACCGCCTCATGGCCAGATTCTTTTGGCCGGGCATTCACGAGAATGTACGCCGGTGATGTGCGTCTTGTCGTGAATGTCAGTTGGTGAACCCACCGGCCACCCCAAAAGCACCGTTGTGCCCCCTTCCATTAATGCAGGCCCCCTTTGAAAGAATTGGTATGGACCTCATCGGGCCATTGGAACGGTCAGCACGGGGACATCGCTTTGCGTTGGTGCTCGTAGACTACGCAACGCGATATCCCGAAGCAGTTCCTCTCCGCACTATTTCGGCGAAAAGTGTGGCGAGCGCTCTGTATTCATTAATCTCCCGGGTGGGAATCCCGAAAGAGATTCTCACCGATCAAGGCACGGCGTTTATGTCACGGACGATCCGCGAACTGTACGAATTATTGGGCATTAAGGCGATCCGTACCAGCGTCTATCACCCACAAACAGATGGTCTGGTGGATCGTTTTAATCGCACGTTAAAAACCATGATTCGTAAGTTCGTTCACGAAGACGCCAAGAATTGGGATAGATGGCTTGAGCCTCTGTTGTTCGCTGTTCGCGAGGTCCCCCAAGCCTCCACAGGGTTTTCCCCCTTTGAGCTGCTCTACGGGTGCCAGCCGCGGGGGGTGCTGGATGTCCTTAGGGAAGCTTGGGAGGACGGGCCGTCAGCGAGTAAGAACGAAATTAAGTATGTCCTGGACCTAAGAGCAAAACTCCACACTTTGGGGCGGCTATCCATGGAGAATTTGCTCCAGGCTCAGGACAGACAGAAACAGCTCTACAACAGAGGTGCGAAGCTGCGACAATTTTCACAGGGAGATAAAGTGCTTGTATTGCTGCCCACGTCCAGCTCGAAATTACTCGCGAAGTGGCAAGGACCCTTTGTGGTCACGCGGCGAGTCGGAGAACTCAACTATGAGGTGAGTCGGTCGGATAGGGACGGGGCACGTCAAATATACCACCTCAACCTCTTAAAAAAATGGTCAGAGGCAGAGTCAGTGATGCTAGCGACGGTAGTGGGCGGGGAGGAGGATCTCGGGCCGGAGGCGGTCCAAAAGCCTCATTCTCAAGCTCTACAATTATTCACTTTACAATTATTACATACCAGATGATGGCACCAGGAATTGTGATAGCGAGATGTAAACAAAGCATGGCCGACTGTACTTATGCTCATTTACAATCATTTCTATTGCCAAAGGTGCTACTCCTTGCTTATTTGAAGGAAAACGGTGGAGAAAAAAGGCCACATAAGGCAAGAGAAGCTGTTATACCTTTTATTTTATGTTATTTGGAAATGTCTTTCCATTCATTTATGAGAAATGTCAGACATTCATTTATTCTTGCATTCAATGGACTGAAAAATAGCTAACGCTAGAAAAGATGCTGATAATGCATAACATTTGCAGATAAATAAAGTAAGAGCAATACCTTATTTTAATAAACAATTTGGTTTTTAATGTACAACTTTCTTAAACACCGCATCCAGTAGGGACTGCCATTGTTGTTTCGTGGGCTCTTTGACGTCAGAATTCAATCAATCATATTGAAAAGAACTGCTACCTTTATATGGTGTAAATAGAATATATCACTATTTTCACATAGTAAATATAATCTACAGCTATTTGCACTAAGTGTAAATATTATCTATCACTAAGAAAATACGCTATACACACTTGGTGCAAATCGCCACTGCCTATAATGATTTAATGATGTTTTACTACACCAAACCAGTTACATATTTGAAACATATTTTATTACATATTTTTTTCTATATCTTAGTAGTTTCTGTATTACACTGATATAGAAATACACAGCAGAAAAGAATCGGTACCAACACTGCACATGTTGACTGTCTCGTTTATCTATCACTGTCATGAAGTCTGCTTATGAGCTGGTGTTTTATAAAGAGATCATACAAACTGTGCAGTGTATTGAGGGTGTCCGGGAACAGGGTGTAGAATCACTGCTCTCAATGGTTGTTGATGGTGACAGCTCAAAATAAGTTGTTATTCAGACAATTTGTCATCAAAGAACACACTTTCTCAAAGCCCCTGTGGTTATTTGCTCAGCTCTCCCAGCTGACTCAAGAGGCAGTCCTACTCACTGTTCATCTGAACAAACAAAAGAAGCACATAAAGATCACCTTTGCCATTGCACACAATTGATTTGTCTAGCACAACAAATGGGGTTTAGGGGAGACAGCCTGGAGCATTACTTGTCCTTTCATTTCCATTTACATACCAGGGGAATCATTTATTCCCAATTCCCCCATTACTCAGCCCAACACTTCTTCTCCCGAGACTGTATCAGTGTCAGCTTTTATTGGTGTTACAGACCACCATGTGTTGTTACTTTCTGTTCAGGGTCAAATCACAACAAAAATGATGCTTCAGACTAAAGTATTACAATTCAAATAAAACATAATAATAATAAATTCATAACTGACTATTCAACAACAACACCAAAAAAAAAAAATACAACAAAAATGTATCCTTTTTTGTAACTATCCTCAATCAAAAGAAAACCAAAGACACACAGCTGCTTGCCTCGCTCCCTATTACAATTAAAATCCAAAAGCAAGTGGCAACTCTCTATTTTCCTTACATGTGTAATGGATGTTGTGTCAAGCTATTAATGTAATCTAGTGTTTCTCAATTTGACCATTAAGTGACAATGTATGATTTATAATGGTCCTTTCTGATTGTTGCTTGTCAGACTGTTCGGACATGATCCCCGCTGTGAGCCGTGTCACACTGTAGGACCTCAGCTGTCATTAATGTCAGACTTCATGTGCAGTCAAGAGGCGTTAAAAACGGACACACAAGAAGACTCGTGCGGAGCTTCACGTCATCAATCCATGACAAGTTCGGTGAAATTGGTGGCTAGCAAACAAAAACTATTTCTAGCTTTAATTTTGATCATGGCTTGTCATGAAAAGAAAAGCAGAAAAATATGCCATTACAATTGCAATGCAAAAATGGATGAAGTGCATGAAAGCAGCCACGGTTTACCAATGAAAATGGTAGAAGCTCAAAAGAAAGGCAGCAGACATAAACCCAACACAGAACGGGGTCTGCAGATCAACCCAAAACGGCACTTGCAACCGTCGGGAAATAAATGTTTTTTTAGACGACAACAAAAAAAGAGCATGTTGATTTGCTTTAATAAAAAATGCATCACATTAATCATTTTCTGTTGGATTTTGCTTTAAAAAATGTGCTTACATAAATTCAGTGGTTTACATTTGGTCGGATAAAGTGTGCTGGAGGGATGCCGCCCTGGAGACTGATGAGGGCATGACTAAGTGGACCAGGGAGCCTCGGCCTCCGGGGTTTTTCCCTGGTCACTTGGCTTGCTCACTATGGCGGAGGCAGAATAGCACCCCTCCAAAATATTCTTGGGAGAAGCTTTGGGGTTGTGAACTGGAGTGGGCTTTTGGGCTGGAGCAGATTCTGGAGCGGACACCTTGGCTGGAGCAGATTCATGGGCTGGAGTCATCACCGGATGCTAGTCAGGGGACCCCCCAAGACTTGAAAAACAACACGCTTGAAACCGGAGGAAAACACTACAATAGATGATAAAACTGATGAGTATTTCTATGAAGTTTGTGCCTTGTTGTTTTTTCTGATCTGTGCTGTAATAGTTGATCCACCTCTTTTCTTCTTTGATCCTGCCGAGTAAATGTCCTGTTGATGACACAACTCAAGTGATGCCCTCCGATGTCTGGTAGAGTATTACATTTTTTTACTGTGCATGTGTCAAACTTAGCCATCTGTAGCTGAGTATACTTTGAAAGCTCTGTGGACATTGCAGGAAACTGAAGTATATCCGAGGCTCACACAGTCACTTCTAGGAGTGTGAAAAAGGCTTTCCAGACTGAAGAGATGAACTGAGGACCTGGATTGGTGACTGTCTTCTGGTAGTCCAAATTTGCAGAAGAGAAGATTGAGCATCATCTCAGCTGTTTCCATGGCTGTAGGAAGACACTTGAGGGGCACGAGGTGGCAGGCTTTAGAAAACCTACCGATGACAACCAAAATACCGGTATATTATATCAGGTAGGTTCTGGGGATGCCAGTGCCCAAGGAGGAATGAACTGATTCCATCAGAAGGATGCTCTTGGAGTGTAGGTGTGACCCAGTGGGTGTCCCGGCGGAGTAGGTTTAGAGGCATTGGCTTCAGAGATAATTTCTATAAGATTGGAGGAGATTACAGGCTCAGGATTATCAGGAGTTTCATCAGGAGTGTGTAGAACAAACAGGGCATCTGCTTTCACATTCTTGGACCCTATATAATAGGAAATGGAAAAATCAAAAGTAATAAAGAAAAAGGCCCACCAGACCTCAGACTGGAAGCTCTCATCCATCCTTCTGGGTGTGGCCAAGTTCCCCAAGACCCACACAGCAGCTCACACTGATGCGGTATCTCAGGTCTCTCTGGAAAAGTGAGCTACGGGGTCACTGATGGTGCAGAAAACATGGTGGCTTGTATTGAAACTTTAAAAATGCACCACACACATTGCTTCACCCATGGTTTCAACTTGGTGGGGAAGAAGGCCTTTGATTCAACCCCTGAGTTAGAAGACCTCCATACCTGATGGTGCAAGACCGTGGGTAACTTCAGATCCAGCACCAAATGGCCACCGAGGAAAGTCAGAGGAGAAAAGGTGTCAGGGTTCAAGGTCACCTTAAATGATCAGAATGTTGAAAACATCTATCCCGTGTTAGCACTCCTGAGATTTAAAGTCAATGGTGTCAAAGGCATTAACTGATATTTTGTGAATAATATGTAATCATGAAATAATAAAAATATTCATAATATAATATAATATAATATAATATAATATAATATAATATAATATAATATAATATAATATAATTACAGGTGCCTATTTTAGAAATCATATTGCCCAATCTAGTAATTTTAAGCATGTGATGTTTGTATCCTAATTTAAGTGGGGAATTCATTAAATTGTTGTTGTTGTTGTTGTGTGAGTGTGTGTGTGTGTGTGTGTGTGTGTGTGTGTGTGTGTGTGTGTGTGTGTGTGTGCGCGCGTGTGTGTGTGTGTGTGTGTGTGTGTGTGTGTGTGTGTGTGTGTGTGTGTGTGTGATGGGTAGGTTTAGGGGCAGTGTAGGGCGATAGAAGTATGGTTTGTACAGTATAAAAACCATTACGCCTATGAAATGTCCTCGCATTTCACAAAAACAAACGTGTGTGTGTCAGTGTCTGTCCACTTTAGAAATTAAAAAAGCTATATGTACCGCAGTACACACATCTGTGCATGAGATACAAAATAACAGCTGCTATGAATGACTGAGTATTGAGCATGTATAGCTTTGCTACGGTGGTGGGATCGCAGTGCTAATCAGTCACTTGTGCACAGAGGCAAAAGGTCAATAAGATGACCGCCCTGCCATAAATCACCCAACAATGAGAATCCCGCTCACTTCAAATAATACCAAACAAGCTGTGATTTGTTACACTTGTATCTGAATAAGTGCCGCAATCTTGGAAGCTTGTTGCAAAATACATTTTCATAACATTCATTTTTGGTGTGAAATATTTCAAAGGGAGGGTACATTTTAAAGTGTGTTAAAACAATGCTCTGAGGACATTACTTATTATCTTTTTTTCTTTTTTGAATGAATGAATGAATGAATTCATGTCAAATATATTATGAAATTAATTTAAAGTGTTTATTACATTTTGATATTGATATATCTGCTGACATTGTCTCTCTATCAGTGCCTTCTGTCAGTGCTATGCAGAGATGCACCTAAAACTGCGGCATATGAAAAGGACGTCCCCCTTTAATGCTGCACTTCTATAAAGATCAAGTGCTGTTTCCACTTGTGCGGAGCTTCTCTTCCTGGCACGAGGTCACGGAATAAATGAGCCAGAACTCTTCTGAAACAGATGATGCTGACACTGGGACACTTATTCTCCTCATCCTTCCGATGTCTTTTGGGCAAGAGAAACAAACGACGTCTTTCAATGGAATGATTTCAGTAATTCTTTTGAAAATGTGTGGTCCAAATTTGCTCATTTCAGCTTTGCCTTTAATTACTTGCTTGTCTTCTTATTGGAAAGAAAAATATGGCTTGGAAGGGTTTATGGGGGCAAAAAAGGGCTGACCTGTTTTATCTGCGTAATGACGACAAAATGGAATCCTAACTGATGATTAGCAGGAATGTTAGCAGTTAATTAGTTGGTTCTTCGTTTATCGTTCCATTTGCACATTTTGGGGAGCAATTGTTATTAATTAGGGCTATCAAGCTGAAAGGGCCGAGGTGGAACCTTACAGCCAAGTAAATCATGGTGCAATGAAAAGTCCATTATCCTGTCCTGTAGCACTGGCCCGTGAGCCGTGATCTATTAGCGTTATCTAAAAGCAGAATCGGGCTGAAGAAAAATGTACAGGATGTAAATGACAGGCTTTGATGAGGTATTTTCCTGCTTCCTGTATAATAAAAACCTTGTGCAATGACATGTATCCATCTGGTGTTGATGCGTTAAATACTGTGAATTACAATCAAGCCGGAGATGGAAACATGTTGTGTTTTATTTTAAAATGTATGCTCATAAAATAAGCACATGAGTGTAAAGAGCATTAGTGTTTTACCAGCGACCAGCATAAAAATGTATGTCGTCGATGGAGCAGTTAAAGAGCTTGTGGACGCCAAACCCAGAAAATCAATTAAACAAATGAGAAAAATTACTCCAGTGGAGCAAATATGAGCATTAAAATAATCAAATAACTTTAAAGGAAATCAATCATATAATTTAAAGAGTAAACAGCCTGAATCTTTTCACTCTCCCTTGTGGTTTACAGGAACAGAGGTCTTTTATTTGGCCATTGATATTTCGCTAGACTTGGAGATTTTGCGGTTTAAAAAAAGAAAAGAAAAAAGAATGGACTCCAGTTCTGAGCTCTTTATTAATTTCAGCAGAAAGCTTCTAGAGTTTGCATCAATTTGCTAGAGGAGATATATTCTGTGCTTCTACAATAAAGGGCTAAGTTATCTTACGTTTAAGTTAAGATTTGAGTATTTCAGCATACTAAATGAGAACCCTACCTGAAATCACTGTGACTGATAAGATGCTTCAGGTATCCGGCTACTGTTATACGTCATAAGTGAAACCACTGTACCATCATACTGTGAGATAACGACACAAGTTTAATTGACCAATACATACAAATAACTCTCCAGAACGGACATTATCACAGCGATACTTTATCTTAAATGACATTGTGAGTCAGCTCGCTCACTGATGTACCTGGTCATTTTAAAATCAATTTAATTCTTAAAATGTAGTTTAAAATTTAACAAAAAAGCAGAATCAGGTTGTGTTAAAAATCTATCCAAGTGTCAAGAAGAACACAGTCAAACAGTTGAACCGTCATAAATGGACATTAAAACAAGGGGCAATTCACCGCTGATCTCCTCAAGGTTTTCCTATGGGGTTTATTTCAATTTATGAGTAAAATAAAGCCTGTGGTAAACATAACTTGATGATAGTTTGAAGTTTTGTTGTACGACGTACACTCCCACGCCAAGCTGTCAACATTTGTGTTGAATGTGTGAAATGTACATTGTAGAATAAAAAGTATCATCAACTTACACCACTAACACCATTACCTTTACTTCAATGTGACAATATTAAGTCTATGAATGTTTTTCTGTTCTTCTTCTTCTTCTGGCGTATGTCCTTAGACCTTCAGATCTATTTAGGCCACACAATTTCAATCCAGCTAATTTAAAGCATCCTTTATAATTGTGCTCTTTAGTTCTGGAATTGAACTTTGGTACTGATGATGAGGTAGAACAGTGGTTCCCATCTCTGATTTTTTATTTATTTTTATTATTACTCCCATAAGCACTTCCCAAAAATGCTCTTCTTATTTAGTTTTTTTTAATTATTTAGTTTTTAAATTTTTTTTAGTTTTTTTTAGTTAATTTAGTTTCCAGTCCAAATATCTAAAAATTCTTAAATCAGGTTTAATTTACTAGATCAGCAAAATGACATAAGAAATTTTTACTTGTTTTCTGGAGAAAAACCCTTAAACGCGTGACTGTTTCGCCAAAAAATCTTACATATTCGGGTCGTTAGCGACCCGGATCTATATTTAACACTGATAGATCTCTACCTGCCCTGATAATATATAAAGCTCCTGATGTTAGAGTAACATTTACAGAAGAATAAAATAAAACCTATTTCGTTACCTTTAGGAGCTTGGAAGGGTTCAGTTTGAGCAGATGTTTAATACCATCATCATCTGTCCTCGTCAGAGCTCGTTTACCAGTATATTCAGCATCTGCCTCATATTCGCCATCTCACGCATATTCTCCAAACTCATTTTCAACGTCTTCAAAATCAATATTTTGATCGCTGACGGCTTCTTAACCACATCCATCATCAAAAGACAGTGACACTAATCTTAGATTGTTTAGTTCTTGCTCTCTGCTGTAAATCACTGAGCTATTTCAAGTTTTGCAGATTATAATTATTATTGTTTCGTTTTCTGTCAGAGGTATGAGTGAAACGTCACTTCATCATTGCGTATCAGACATAAAGGTGAATTGCGCCCTATTTCGTCATTATAAATTTATTTATGATTGTGCAACAAAAAAATATACGTACAATCGTACACACCGCGGGTCGTTAGCGACCCAATACAATTTTGACAAAAAAACGAGTGAAAAAACAGGCATTCAATTATAATTCTATTATTTTATTTTTTGTTATATTGTTTAAAATGGATTGATTGAGGAATACTAAGAATGTTGATGTCTAACTTTAAAAAATGAATGAGGAGGAGGATAGCGAATGACGTCTCGGGTCGCTAACGACCTGAGGTTTGCATTTAAGGGTTAAAACAGGCAAAATGATCTGCCAATGGGGTGAGAAAAATAATAAAATATGTCTGTTCGGAAACAAGAAACAAGATTTCAATCAGAAAGAAGATTATTTTTCTCACCCCATTGGCAGATCATTTTGCCTGTTTTAAGCAAAAACTCTCTTCATTTAGATTTAGATTTTTAAGAAAACAAGGAAGAATATCTCATGTCGTTTTACTGATCTAGTAAATGCATCTTGATTTAAGATTTTTTTAGATATTAAGACTGGAAACAAGACAAAGCATTTTTTTGCAGTGCATAAGTCAAAAGCAGTCATGCTGATTCAAAGGTTGTCAATGTAGTCAGAAGCCCCGCCCACAGCCAAAAATGAATTATGACATTTCCTAAAGCACGTGGAGGCGCCGGGAGACCAGATCTATGTCGTTATAGTTATCCCGCCATGCTCACCATCTGCGTAAGTCATAAACTCACATTTATTATGCTCAGTCTCAGATGACAGACGGCTGAACATATAGGGATGAACATCACTACTAACAATTTCTCAGATTTTCAGTGCGTGAGATTGCCTGTGTTGTTGTTGCCGGTATGCTGGAGCATGATCTCTTGAAGCTCCGCCCTCTTCTGGAAAGGGGCGGGGAGCACCAGCTCATTTGCATTTAAAGGCACATGTCCATAAACGGTGTGGCTTTTGCTCACCCCCAAAAAGTGGCAATTTTAACATGCTATAAAAAATGATCTGTATGGTATTTTGAGCTAAAACTTCACACACACTCTAGGGACATCATATACTTACCTTTAAATCGTGTTACTGCACATGCTTAAAACGTAATAAAAGCTCACTGAGATGATACCAAGAGACCAGGCATAATAACGTTATCATGCTTTTCTTCTGGCACGATCACTTTGTTAACAAAATCTCTCAATACTCACTGCTGCGTTCAGGTCGCACTCAATCACGACTCCATGTGTGGTCTAAAGTTGCTTTCATGTTTGCTTTGATAGCTTGCTCTGAACTAGCGTTCGATTGCTCCCGGTCGTCTCTGTTCACATTATATTATTTGGGTCCGAACCGTGGTATGTCAAGCTGCAGACGCATACCCAGTTTGATAGGTAACGGCTGTGTTGTTTTTTTTTTTTAAACCTTTGGTTTTGTTTGGAAAGCATCAGCACATAACAGTGCTTGTGTCCATTTGTGCTGAAGGCGAGCAGAAATGAGATATACATCGCCACTGCTTGCAGTGCGTCAGTCACGCTTGTCAGGAACGTAAGAGAGGACACACACAAACACACAGTTTTATAGTCATGTCATCAAAAGCGATTCACTTCCGTGATTTAGTACAATAGCGTTCATATCAGCAGTGCACTCGAGTTTGGAAGACAGTGCTCACATCATCTAAACGACCCGAAATCTGGCATCAGTTCAACCAGGAGACAGGCCCAAGCCCACGGAAAACCACTGCCATCACACACGTTCTGCTGCAATTGAGAATAAATCTTTTGTCCTTTTTTCAGGAATGTTATAATAAAGCGTATTCAAAAAGCTCAGCTTTCACAGGACAAAAACGCTGTCTCAGTGTGGACAAAGCTTGGAGAAAAAGGGTCTAACCTAAGGCCAAATCTTTGTGTTTTCAAATGGATCCAGATTATAAACGTAGCTAGTGTTGTTGAGTAAATGTAACGGAGTTACCTAATTACTAAATAAATGTTACTGTAATTAGTTACAGTTACTAAGAAAAAAAATTGTAATGTAATTAAATTGCAGTTGTTTAATATAAATGTTAACAACTACAAAGGGGGTTACATCTGAATATTTCCTGTAAAAAGTTAAGAAATGATAAATGATATTAATTTGTTGCCTGTTTTTGATTTGCATGAAGTCTCCTGCCAATTAAAGGCTGTTAAGTAAAGCGATGCTATTCTGAGGCATGTATTTGTGTAAGAAAAATATCCATATTTAAAACTTTATAAAGAAATATTTCAAACCATCTTCTATATCCAACTTAAGGAAAAGTGTAACGCCTCTCGCAGTTCAAAATGCTTACGCTACGTCCGACAACATCGCACATCAGTTACGCAACCCTTTAAGCTAATTTCTATATATAAATTATTTAAATGCTGTCTTCATGTGGTTTTTACATTTAAGATTTTATGTGAAAATATATTTTATGATTACATATTGTAATGTCAGTTGTGATAAATGACCGAAATGTGTGATTTATTCAGATTTCTCCATCGGCGGCCCTAACGGCAAGCCATCAAAACAAAAATGCGACTTCATATTTTGATTGCTGTCCCACTGTGATCATGGCAAAATACGAAAAATACCTCTTTCAATGCTGCTTTAATGTTAAGTTATAATTTTTCAGAGTTAAGTTTATGGAAATAACACAAATATTCTTTATAAAAAGACAGCTGAATTGTGACATCACTTTTTTTGTTCTGTCCCAGTCTAGCCTGGGACCTAAATTACGAGTGACACCCCTAGTTTAACCCATTTTGAAGAATAAATTAGTGCAAAATCCAAAGGGTTAGGTTTTGGCAATTTATTCTGGGAAACTAAACTGGGCAGGGGCAGGCTAACTGTCAGTCAAATCCACATCAGGGTCAGACCATGGCCAAGATTAGATCACCAGAACAGCAGGCTTGAATTTAGTGACGCATAAAAGATACAATAATTGTAAAAATGGACATTTCACATGTCAGTAAGTAAAAACCCAAAGTGTAAGGTGCCTCCTACTTCTATTTACACTAATAATGTGAGCCTGCTGGCTAGGATCTATTTATATGCCTCTCTGTTTCTCTTCCATTTCAAACGCTCTGTTAATCTCTCTGTATGAATGCTTACTCAAGCTGATGATATTGGGCCCAATGAGCTGGTCCTCTAGTGCCCGCTTTAAAGCTCATTCATCTTTATTTGATAGTCTGTTGACATGGGGTACAGGGCAGATGACAGAGGTTAAGTCAGTGAGTGACCGTTGCCTACTCATTTGGCCTTTCATGTTCCCTCCTTTTCCCATCTTCCTGCCGGAGAGAGGCCGTGCTGAGAGGTTGAGGGGGATCTGATGTCAATTTCACGGGGCCACAAACTGGAACATCCAATATCGCTGATGCTCAACACACTCATGTCAGGATAGCCGGAATGTTCTTTACATTTGAAAACACCACAAGTTCTAGCAGGCTTTATATGAAGCAGATTCGCTTAAATTAAATAATTATTTTGAGATTCTTAAACTTCTGTCCTAGACTGAGACTACCTTTATATAGAGATGGTATGACTTTACATTCAGCAAGAGCAGAAAAAAATCATGACTTCTGTTCAAATATTCCTGTAGTGGCATAGAGCAATTTGACGGTAGTAAATATAGTATAGAAATGTAGGTTTTCATCGTAAAGCTTCAGTAATGTATAGCTACATTACACATTACTATCATATTATCTAATGCTGAGATTATAGCGCATGCTGAGGGTCACAGTGCGCAGAAGTCTCCAACTTTCTGCAGAGTCAACAGCTCCAGACCTCCAGACTTCTGTGGCCTTCAGATGAGCTCAAGAACAGCGGAGAGAGCTTCATGGAATGGGTTTCCATGGCCGAGCAGCTCATCCAAGCCTTACATCACCAAGAGCAATGCAAAGCGTGGGATGCAGTGGAGTAAAGCAGCCGCCACTGGACTCTAGAGCAGTGAGACGTGTTCTCTGAGCGACCAATCACGCTTCAGTCTGACAAACCCATGGACGAGTCTGGGTTTGGCCGTCGCCAGGAGAACGGGACTCGCCTGACTGCATTGAGCCAAGTGTAACGTTTGGTGATTATGGGCTGGGGTTGTTTTTCAGGGATTGGCCCCTTAGTTCCAGTGAAAGGAACTCTTAATGCTTCACCAAGACATTTTGGACAATTTCATGCTTCCGACTTTGTGGGATCAGTTTGTGGACGGCCCCTTCCTGTCCCAGCATGACTGCGCTCCAGTGCACAAAGCGTCGCTCCATAAAGACATGGATGAGGAGTTTGGTGTGGAGGAACTGGACTGGCCTGCACAGAGTCCTGAGCTCAACCCGATAGAACAGCTTTGGGATGAATTAGAGCGGAGACTGAGAGCCAGGCCTTCTCGTCCAACATCAGTGCCTGACCTCACAAATGAGCTTCTAGAAGAATGGGCAAAAATCCCCATAAACACACTCCTAAACCTTGAGGAAAGCCTTCCCAGAAGAGCTGGAGCTGTTAGAGAGGGGGGGCCGACTCCAGATTAAACCCCACGGGTTAACAATGGGAAGCTCATGTGTGTGTGTGTGTGTGTGTGTGTGTAAAGGCATCACAACACTTTTGGTGATATACTGTATATGGAGTGAGAGAATGAAATCAAAGTGGTGCGTGGTATGATTAACGGTTCATTTTCCTCATCACTCAGACTTTCATTACGCTGCTTGACAACACTGTCCAATTTATCTTTTTTTATTTGTTTGTTTGTTTTTGCCCACATATGTACCAACAATCTTTCTGGTTTCATGTGCTATGATGTGCTCACCACTTCTCCCTTTACACACATAATGTTGACCACTGTTACAACAATCGCTGCCCTTTAAAAACTATGATATTAATTATGTCAATGTTTAATTTTAGAAAATAGAGCAAAGCAGCTCACTGGCAATAGTTTCCGGCTCTTAAAATAAAGAAGGCGCCTCTTACTTGTGGTAATTCTGTATGAGTCTTATGTAATTATGTCACATTGAATACACAGACTCAATATTAGCACTTAATGTGATATCTGAGACGTTTCTGTCCACCACCCATGCACCTCACAGGAGTGAAATCAAAATAAGAGCTCTATTTCCAGTGAGGCATCAATAAGAGCTGTGTAAATTAACCTTTTAATTGCTTTGTACTATATGCAAGGCCTAAAAGGTGATCTGTGGACAGTTGTACTCTATAATGTAAGTGTGGACTCTGTTTTATGTCAGCTGAAGGGCTAATCTTGAATTATATCAGTGTTTTTCAGTCCTGTGAATGCTTTCTGTCTGTTATCCCACTGTACCCTTCTGCCTCTTCGGTTTATGTGGTATTCTAAACAAAGGGGCTGATCCTTGTTTTATTCCAGATGTATGTGTAACCCAGTGGCGGCTACTGGTCTGTCAGAGAGGGGAAGCTTATTTTCGGCCTACATCATAAAATTGTCTATTTATTTAAAAGTAAATTCTGCCCTACGTTCCTTTTTAAGAAAACGGTCTGTGACCCTGTGAATGAATGAACAATCTAAAAAAAATATTAAACTCTGTAAAACTGAAATAAGGAATGTGGTGTATAATTGTGTGAAATGTATGATGAAAATCAAGCAATTTCGCCAAGCAAATATCAAAGAAATAGGTTACAGCAGTTTTTATTTCGACTGAACTTGAGAAATCCGCGACGGGACTGAGCGCGAATAGCTTCAGAGATTCCTTATAGTACAGAATCGCTGTCAGTCAAAAGGAGATGCAGTCTTTCGACAGACCCTCCAATCATCACGCAGAAGCTCAGAGTCCGGGCCAGCCCACTCCCCATTCACTCCCAGAGACGCTGAGCGTCCGTGGGCGGGACAGAATCGCAGCGTTTATCCAATAACCGTCTAGTTCAAAGCAGCCCCATTGAAGTCAATGGACGCGGGGCTTCAATAGGGAAATGCACTGACGCTGCGGGAATGTATGAGAAGGAAATCGAGTCAGCCGACCTGCTATATGTAACTGATTCTGAATGAACTCGTCTTTGAGATTAACGTTTTCTAACGCATTTTTAGTCAATAAAATGTTAATACAATAGTACATATTTGACCATTAATTTTGTGACATTATATGGGATTCGAACCTGCGCTTGGGAGTCGGGAGAGTTTGGGGGACAGAGGTTTACTCGCACAGCCATTTACTAGCCGGCCTCTGTTACATATCCCAGTATTACTCTTTGTCTTCCCCAGTCCCTTCATATAAATAACATTTGTTATTTGTAATTTTAGTCAAACCTCTTGCATCATCCAGCTCAGTCCGAGCTTCCAGAGGCATGCCATACAAACCTTTGTCAGTTACCTATAGGGCCTCTGGGGCCTGGTCAGGTGTCTGCCATCACCTTAATGATACGAGAGTCTGTCCACTATCCACCCATTATAATATCACCACAGAGCTATACAGAAAGGGTTGTGGATCAAAGTAGGAGGAGGAGGAAAGGGCTAGAAATATGACACTTAATATTTGCCAAATAATATCATAAATGTTGTTTATTATATTAAAAACTATGAACACATTAAAGGGATAGTTCACCCAAAAATTAACATTACCCCATGATTTACTCTCCCTCAAGCTATCCTAGGTGTGTATGACATTCTTCTTTCAGTTATATTAAAAAAATGTCCTGATGCTTCCAAGTTTTATAATGGATGGATGCACTTGTTTGGGCTTCAAATTATGGGCTGCCATTATAATATATAGCCAGGATATTTTTTTTAATATAACTCATTTTGTGGTCTTCCTAAAGAAGAATGTAATATACACCTATGGATTGGGGGATAGTAAAATTAGTTCATTTTCAGGTGAACTATCTCTTTAATATAGTCAGTACAACATCACCTTTACTCTCTCTCACCTCGTTGTTACTCAGCTTTGTTAGTCATGTGTCCTTTGATGACATGTTAGTTTTTACCCATTCGCTGTAATAAAACTAAAAAGCTGCTGTGAATGGATGTTAGGGGAGTTTCCTTTCTACAAGGAAAAATGTGGATGCTAACAATGAAAGGCAGAATCATGATCCAGTCGCGACAGCTAATAAAATGTCCTAACCAGACTTCCTTATGCAACAATTCTAGTTTAGAAAGTTTCTATTTCTGCGACGTCACGGCTGGACCAACAACATACTCTCAAAACTAAATCCACAACGAGAGTAAACGAAACATCAGACAGTGAACCACTGAAACCAAGGACTATACTGTATATTCTGTGGGAACTAATGATCTAAACAAGGAGCACATGCAAAGTATGGCAAAGATCATTCCAAAGACAAAGACACTGAAGGCCCATTGAGTAATAGCAGTGAAATGCTGTTCAGCAATATAATGGATTTGACTGGACTGACATTATTAGATGAGAACTGAAATGAAAGCTTTAGCATAAGTTCTGCTGGGAAGACTCAATTAGTACGTCACTGTCACGTCACAAACAAGGGAAAAGGGTGCGAGGACTCAAGTGCAGAAAATGACATTTATGACATTTTCAACAAAACATTTATTATAAAATAAAACATAAACTCAAAACAACAACCCACGAGGGGGAAAAACACATAATAGAATAATATAATATAACTTAAACAAACCAACAGAATCACGGGGAGGACGGGAGACGCAGACATTACACAAGGATCCAACACAGACTGACAAACACAAGGAGATTATAAAGGGAACAAACAAGGCAGATAATGAGGGAGAACAGGTGGGCAAATAAACCAATAATCAGATAACAAGAAGGGCGGGGTTGACATTAGACCGGAGACATGACAAAACCCACATGTGCACACAAGACAGGACAGGCATGTGACAGTCACTTAATGCCTTCACTCTAATCCAATGATATTCTCATGCTCACGGTATAAAGGCTCTGTACTTACACATGTTTGAGTTTGCAGATACTGAAGCGATGATTACCCCATCCTCGCCAGCACCACCAGGATGGCCCTGTCCATACCCTGGGTCGGCTACGCCCCTGTCCTCGTCTTCAGGCAGGAATGGCAGATCCGAGACCCGCGGATTATGGGGCCTACTATCATGCACTACGGACGGGGCCTACACCAAATGACTCTGTACACTATCAGCTTGCTGAGCTGTTAATAAATGCACTATTGTCAATATATTTCTCCCAAGTCTTTCTGGTAGAACTAAGCTTTGTGGTCACATGAGCTGTTTTGTAGCAAGATTTAACTCATTCCATAATTGATCAACTTTACACAGTTATTGAACCAAACTGAATCAACATTGAACTGATTCCAACTGAATAATCACTGTTTACTATTGTCTTTCTACAGCAGAATGTAATTCTGTTTGCAGCAGTGAATCCTTATTTTGCAGTTTACCAGTGCAAACCTGCATTGAGAA
>NC_090178.1:51046961-51201961 GCF_024679245.1 Pseudorasbora parva
ATTTTCCGGATTTCCGTGTTTTCACTGTCGGGCGCTAGGGGGCGCTATTGCACATCTTCTGAATGAGAGTACTGAATCTCCTGATCACAACACATGCGAGTAAGACGCAGTGAAACGAACGATCGCATGTAATATGCATATGAAAAATAACCTGATCATCATCAATAAACAGCATATGAATCAAAACTATCTAATGTTACTGAATGAAATGTGGACCCAGGATGAGCTCCAGGGCTGTGTGATCATTAGGAGTGTTGATGGACTCGATCTCCTCCATCTGCGTTTGATCGTCGCTCTGAATCTGACCTGGAAACAGTCTTTCACAAAAATGTGATTTTCTCAGCTTTTTGTTCAAAATTTTTCAAAAATTCATTTTTTATGAAACCTACCCATATTCAAGTGTTGATAAAAAAAGGAATGCATGAAGCTAGAATAAAACGGCTTGTTTTTTTTTTTTTTGTTTTTTTTAAAGAAGAGGGTCAGCTCTTTATTTTAATATATTGCATGCTCAGATATTCATTAAACAAAATATTCAATGGGCTATTACATTTTTGTGAAAATTGTCAAAAACCCTGGTGGTGGCTGGCAACTTTTTTTTAAAACGCTGGCGGGGAAAGAGTTAATGACCACAGAGAGTCAGGACGTCAGTTTAACGTCTCATCCGAAGGGAGGTTTAAAGACGGGGTCCTTGGTTTTCTCTGATGATTCCCTCACAACAGATGTTTGGACCTAAATTCAAAGGCTAAGGCCTTCCATCCTTTGGATCCCAGTAGCACCACCTGGTTCTTTGGTTTGTTTCCAGAAGCCAGGTTGGAGAGTTTGGACGAACCTCAGAAGCATATTCACCTATCTTGTTGTGGCCAACAACCTGTGGTCCCAGTCCCAAGGCTCAATTTTCCAACCTCGTCCGGAGTTGTGCAACCTGTGAGTGTGGCTTTTTTGTACTGGAAACTTTATTGAGCTCTGGTCTTCCTGCTGAGATAACGACACCCTTTTAAGCTCTAGAGCTCCATCCACAAGGTGTATGTGTGCGTTTAAGTGGTAACTGTTTGTCTCTTGGTGTAAGCAGCATGGGTTGGACCCAGTTCACTGCCGTGTGGTTTCAGTGCTGACATTTCTGTAGTGCCATTTTTCAGCAGGAGTAGCCCTAGCCACTCTTCAAGTATTTGCAGTAGTTATGGCTGCTAAGCATGCACTGGTGGAAGGTGTCTCTGTTTGTCCCATGTATGTTCATGGGACTTATAGGTTGTCCTGAAAAGAATAGCAGACCCTCCATTTGAGCCAATAGCGTCGTGTTACCTATTCAGAGAACGTCTCATTGAAATGTTCCCTGAGAAGGGAAAGAGACACTGCGTCATGGAATGACTCTTTAGAGATGCTCCCTTAGCATGTGCGGCTGAAGCATGAATTAAACTTAGACCGATCCTGATTGGTGCTACGTCATGACGTAGTAAGGGACAGCATACCCGGAAGTATAACGGGACACTGAGTCAAAACTGCACTAGTTTTTTTGCGATGGAGCAAATTGCTCCCAGGCATGGAGTTGTCATAACCCGAGACGGTTCCTTCTGAGGGAACTCCCACTGCGTCGTAGAATGACTCTTTGGGGAACAAACTGCCCACTATGCCACAACGAACCATGCCTGCCCTAGTGTGAAGCTGGAACCCAGGCACACTTAGGACGAGAGCACCCTAGCGCCTGGCGTCACAGGGAGATGTAGACTATAAAACCTGATAAAAGTGTGTGGGGAAGCCCAGCAAGCTTTTTCACAGATCTCCTGAAGCGGCACCCCCATTAAGGGTTCTAGAAGAGGCCATGCTAGTGGAATGCATCCCCAAGGCAATTTAGCCAAGGCCTGGAGGTTCCCCACCCTCTTAAATGAGGTGATAGCAAGGAGCAGCGCTACCTTAAATGACAGAACTCAATCTGTCGCAGACTCGAGTGGTTTGAAGGGGGCCTGAGCCCTTCGAGCACAACGCCAAATCCCAAGTTGGAACACTGGAATGATTTGCAGGCCTCATCCTCCAAGTACCATGGAGGAAACGTACGACTAAAGGGTGACTCCCCAGAGGCCCATCATTTATAGGAGCATGGAACGCTGTAATGGTAGCCATGTACGCCTTAAGTGTGGACGGGGTAAGCCCCACAGTGAAGCGATCTTGGAGGAACTCCAGCACTAAAGCCACTGGGCAGTTGACTGGAGTTAACCTAATGCTCCCTGCACCAAGTGGAAAATACATTCCACTTTAAGCCGTACAACCTCCCCGTGGAAGGAGCCCTGGAACTGAGTATGGTCTCCACTACACCTGCCGAAAGGCCAGCCTCTAAGTACTGAGCCCCCTCAGGGGCCAGCTCTGGCTGGGGGTGAAATATAGTGCCCCCTGCCTGAGACCTGCCTGAGACAGAGGGATCTGCCATGGAGGACCTGCCAGCAGTTCTATGAGGTCTGAGAACCATACTCAGGCTGGCCAGTATGGGGCTACTGGGAGTAGACTGATCCCGTCCTGTTATACGAGCGCACCAGAACATGATAACCCCTGAGATCCGTGAGGAAGCTCCTCAGAGCCCTGAACACAGCCAACATATTCAGGCAATTTATATGCCATGAATGATGATGATCCTGCTACAGATCCTGAGTAAAGCCGCAGTCCATGACTGCGCCCCAACCAGTGAGGGAGGCGTCTGTCGAAACGGATTTCACTTGGATGTCACTCCCAGCATTGGGGAAAAACCCCTTTGCTTTCAGCCACCACTGCAGGGGTCTTATGTACAGCAGGCCAAAAGGTATTACGTTGGACGTGGCTGCCATGAGCCCCAGCAGTTTTTGAAACTGCTTTACAGTGATGTTGCGGCCTAGCTTTATGCTGGAGACCATTGTCCACATGGAATCGATGCGCGCGGGGGACATTTGTGCCTGAATCGTCGTAGAGTCCCATACCACTCCCAGGAACGTGGTCCTCTGGGTGGCTGTCAAAACGATCTTCTTCGTGTTGAGTCTCAACCCCCAGCTCTGAATGTGGCCAGGGACGACATCTCTATGCCGAACTGCCATTTCTTGTGACTGAGCCATTCGTTGATATAGTTCAGTACACGGATACCCTGGAGTCTCAGTGGAGCCAGAGCTGCATCCATGCACTTGGTAAACGTGCGAAGGGAGAGCGCTAGGCAGAATGGAAGAACCTGATATTGGAACGCTTCACCCCCGAAAGCGAACCTCAGGAACTTCCTGTGAGAAGGACTGATGGAAATGTGGAAGTATGTGTCTTTCAGAATTATCATGACAAACCAGTCCTCGGACCGAATTTTATTAATTTGATTCACAATAATACGTATTGTTAACATCTTGAACCTGAACCTCCTCAGAGACCGGTTCAAATACCTCAGATCTCAAATTGGACGCAGACCCCCATGCTTTTGGGGAACTATAAAGTACCGGCTGTAGAACTTTGACTCCCTTTCTGGCTCAAGAACACATTATTTGGCCTCCTTTACCAGCAGGGAGTGTACTTCCTGTTTCATAACCCAAGCCCACTCTGGGACCACTGCATTCCTGACTACCCCATTGAATCTCAGTGGGCTTTGGCCGAACTGCAGTCTGTACCCATTTTCTACAGTGCGCAGGAGTTTTAGGAGTACAGTGCCTCTGGTGTTTTTTTAATACCCTTCTCGACCAGGTCATGGACAATTTTTGGTGTGCAGACGCTGGTGTGCGGGGCCTACAAGGTAGCATGCGTACACTTGAAACCAATGTGGCCCAAAGCTTCATTGACAGCGGGATTACCACATCGATTTCCAGAGGGCTCCACTGAGAAAATGGCCACAGGCACTTCTCCCCGGAGGGGGCAACCATCAGAGGTCCTTCCCACGGCTAGGACCTCTTTCCCAAAGCCTTCTTATCCTGAAGGACGTCCCTCAGGTTGCCTTTCTGCTGAGCCGGCTTTGGGCGGAACGCCGCCTCTGTTGCCAAACTCCCTGAGGAGGGGCTCTAGAGGCAACGTTCTCTTTTTGTACCTGACTGTACGAGGAGCTCGATGACGGCTGGGGCTGGGGCTGGACGATCTTAGCCCCTTTAGACTTGAAGCGGCGAGGGATGAACTGCTGAAGTGAATAGACTGCCTCTTCGCCTCCTGAAACTTGTAGACAACCGTATTGACAGCATCACCGAACCGACCAGAAGTAGAAAGAGGAGAGATTGTTTGGTCTGCTTGCATGGATTAGCATTACACCACAGAACAAGTCTTGCCATCCCACTTCAGGGAGAAACTGCTGTATTTTCAGCGCTCTGTGTTTGGCCTAAGAATAAAGCACTCATAGAGTCTTCGGAAAGAAAAGTGCGTTATAAGTAAAATCTATTTTTATTATTATATACTGGGATCAGATAGGCATTGCGGATCAAACGCCTGTATTTTTTTTTGTTTTTTTTGACATGCCAATGAAGTATTGGGCTGAAGAAAACATGAGCTAAGTGTTGGAAGCATTCATGGTTGAAACCACTGTGTTGATATGTATTGTTACTGCCTTGGAGAAATTGTTTACATTAAGAAGGCATTGGGAATGTATTGAAAAGAGGAAGGAGCGTGTGGAAAGATCGTGGTCTTGACGTTTTCATATGGTCATCTTTTGCACTGATCCGTTCTACTACCCAGGACTTGTCTCCCGGCCCAATGTGGTGATCCTGACCCTAATTCACCGTGAGTGTGTGTGGAGTGCAGTGGGTGAGTCTTTCCTTTGATGTGTGTCCACCGAAGAATTATCAAACGTTGTCAGCGATCCCTCCCTAGGTCGAAGAGAAAGCCCTGTATCAGAGGAAGCACTAAGGCCGACTTCTGCCTGACTACGGATCTGTGAGTTGAAACAAAGAGCCCAGTGTACTGTCCTGTATACTCACCTGTATGCCCAAAGCTAAGAGCCCAGTGTACCGCCTGTATACTCACCTGTATGCCCAGAGCTAAGAGCCCAGTGTACCGCCTGTATACTCACCTGTATGCCCAGAGCTAAGAGCCCAGTGTACCGTCTGTATACTCACCTGTATGCCCAGAGCTAAGAGCCCAGTGTACCGCCTGTACACTCACCTGTATGCCCAGAGCTAAGAGCCCAGTGTACTGTCCTGTATACTCACCTGCACGTCCAAAGCTAAGAGCCCAGTGTATGGTCCTGTATACTCACCTGCATGCCCAAAGCTAAGAGCCCAGCGTACCGCCTGTACACTCACCTGTAAACCTAGGCGTGAACGATGACGAGAGAGAGAGAGCTGGGAAGATCTGTCGAAAACCAGGAGCGACTCGAGAAACCAAGGCCCCAGTCCTGGAGGACTGGTGTTCCCCTTTTTAGTATCCCCTCCCCCTTCCCCTCTTCATAAATCTCTTTTAAAGATAAATAAATATTGGTTCTTAATTTACCTCGTACTCGTCTGTCTGGTCATTGGGGTGTTTCTGGGACCTCCTCGGGGTGGAAACTAAGGGAGGAGCGGGACTCGCGCCAAGTGGCGGTCCGCTCCGGCCTGTGACACCAACATCTGTCACTTTACATAATAAGGTGAGAAATCAGGCATTGTGAAATGTACTAGATATGAGATCTGCAGGTTATTTTATGGTATAAAGTGTTTATTTTTGTTGTTGTTGGTAGATTTTAGCAACATTTATCATTCTTTCAATATAAAAAATGTATATGAAAAATATACAATATGAAAATTATTTTCAAATAAATGCATTTTCTTTATAAAAGACAAAGTTTGGTCCTAAAAAGGCTTTTTTTTCAAAAGGTACATCTTGAAAATGATTCTTAACCCTTATATTAACCAGTACTTTCTTAGGTAAGTGCATGTAAGTGCACATAGTGTATAATAAAGCGAGATAACTTAGCCCCCCATCTAATTCTGGAGCCACCACATGTATATTAATAACATTTGTTATTATATATAAACATTAAATATCCAACCATCCATTGTTCAAGAGACTTGTCCTCTGTTGGGTTGTGGGGATGCTGGAGCCTTACACATTAAAAACTACACTTAAATTAAATACATTCTCCGTATAGCCACACAGTAAAAATCTTTGTTTCTGCAGGCCTGTTGTATGAAGAGCTGTGTGGGGCTCACACATCCATCAGCTGGGACACCGCTGCCTTAACCAGGTGTCAATGTGAATTTGTGGACTGTATGAAATGGTAACTGGCTCAAAGACATTTAAGATTGCAGTATTTGAGCTCATATTAAACTGCCATGCCTGATTTCTGCAGTGCTGTCATGAAAGTGATGAGGTAGTCAGCTCTTTCACCTCAAAGCTGATGGTTCCTGTTCAATAAAGAACACAGAAACTAGAGCCAGCGTGAGTGGGACAACACTGTTTCACCATCAAAGACAGAAAGACAGAGGCGACACATGGGGCAAATGCACAAAACATCGTTCTGGCTGTCAGATTAAATATGTCAGCTTTTCTGCTCTTCCTTTATTCTGATATTTGTGAAATTGCTTTACAATTTGCATTGTTGAATGATTACTCTATTTTCAAAAATTATGTTTAGAAATCTAAAGTAGATTTTTCCTGCAGGCCCTCTTTCTTAAAACAAATGCTTTTACCACACTGTAAAAAAAAATATTTAAAAAACACCAAGTTACCTGGTTGCTTTAATATTTTGTGTTTGAGTTAATAAAATTAACACTTTTGAGAAATGACAACCTTTATTCAAACATTATTAAAAGATTGTGTAAGCATATTGGGTAATTGTGTGTTATTTGTGATGACGCAGCTAAATTGTGCTATTTTCATGATTTATCACATTTTTTATGTGGTTCAGATACAATAATATTTTGAGTTTTTATTTATTAAACCAATTTCCTTCATTGTAACAACTCATTTTTAATTTCAATAAACTGAAAATGTTAAGGCAACCAGGTTAAGTAAGTACGTTAAACCAACACTATTTGTTTACAGTGAGGCATCTGATGGCTTCTGTACTGCACGGGCTGAAAAAGTCTGCTTGTATTCATGCACATAAGAATTAAAAAGCACCTTTTGATAAACATGTAGAGTTTGTTAAGCTCATGTAGTAGTCAAAAAGATTACAAGCTCAAATACCAAAAATGCCAGAATATTTGCAGGTGTAACCCCTTCTGTTCAGACCGGGACTCGAACCCGGGTCCGCCAGCATGAGAGTCGGACGCTCTAACAAGGAGGCTAAAGGCTGCAACCTCTAGCGTCCATCGCTAGAGCGTCTTTTGAGGTCAGAGGAGTGAGGTTTACTCGCACAGAAACTACCACTAGCTGGCCTTCGTTACACTCAACCCCCCTAAACCTCACTCCCAGCCAGGTCACGGCACCAATGTAACCCCTTCTGTTCGGACCGGGACTCGAACCCGGGTCCGCCGGCATGAGAGTCGGACGCTCTAACAAGGAGGCTAAAGGCTGCAACCTCTAGTGTCAGTCGCTAGAGCGTCTCTTGAGGTCAGAGGAGTGAGGTTTAATCGCACAGCAACTTCTACTAGCTGGCCTCCGTTACACTCACCCCCCTAAACCTCACTCCCACCCGGGTCACGGCACCAATGTAACCCCTTCTGTTCAGACTGGGACTCGAACCCGGGTCCGCCAGCATGAGAGTCGGACGCTCTAACAAGGAGGCTAAAGGCTGCATCCTCTAGCGTCCATCGCTAGAGCGTCTTTTGAGGTCAGAGGAGTGAGGTTTACTCGCACAGCAACTACCACTAGCTGGCCTCCGTTACACAGGCATGACGTCATATTATATGACCAAAGTAGTCAATTAATTACTAAACAGTCAGAATATGAATGAGATGTTGCTGTCCTTAGCTTTGATTGTTGTTGTATTTAACACACACACACACACACACACACACACACACACACACACACACACACACACACACACACACACACACACACACACACACACACACACTGCCCCTAAACCTACCCATCACAGAACACATTCTGCATTTTTGCTTTCTAAAACAAAACTACACTTAAATTAAATACATTTAATTGTATTTTAAAAGTGGGGACATGTCATTATACACATTTGTGTCCTCATATGTCACAAAAACATGCCCCCCCCACACACACACATACACACACACTATGAACCGCTGCAGAACTGAGAGGATGTGGCCGTGGACAGATTCTCTTCAGAAAGGAAAGGTCGCTGTGATCAATGCAGCTTAATGGTGACTGTATTGGGATCATATTAAGTCGCTTAATGATAAAATATTAAATATTGGGCTGGTAAAGCTGTGGTCATTAGCAAGCACTTACAGTTATGGAGCTTTAATTAATTTGAACCTGATCCAAAGTCCAATAGTTGCACATGTAAAAACATAAAAGCCCTCTTTCACAAACCACAGCCACTCAGTCAGCTGGATCCATTTCCAGGCGGGCTGACAGTGGGAATAGATCTCCACAGCATCGGTAAGGACACACTGAGGATTTAACAGTCCTGGAGTGAGGAGCACACAGCCATGCTCAGGCTGTATCCAAAGCGACTTACATTGCATTCAAGGCACACATTTTTACATTATTGTAATTTCGTGCTTTCCCTGGGAATCGAACCCATGACCTTGGCGTTGCTAGCGCCACGCTCTACTAGTTGAGCTACAGGAAAGCTACCCCTCAGACTAAACTTCAGAAAGGCTTTCCTTCAAAAATAACTGAACTCATGCACATAATAGAACAGAATAAATATAATAAAATACACAATATAACAGAACACACAATAGAATAGAATACATAATAGAACAGAACACACAATAAAATAGAAAACACAATAGAATATAGTACACAATAGAATAAAATACAAAGTATAAACCTGTATATAGTGGGTTATCAATGTCAAATGCTGAACAGTTAATTAATGTGCATTCATGAGCTCAAGGCTAGATTATTGTAATGCTCTACTGGGTGGTTGCCCTGCTCGATTAATAAACAAACTCCAGCTGGTCCAAGATAGATAGATAGATAGATAGGTAGGTAGGTAGGTAGGTAGGTAGGTAGGTAGGTAGATAGATAGATAGATAGATAGATAGATAGATAGATAGATAGATAGATAGATAGATAGATAGATAGATAGATAGATAGATAGATAGATAGATAGATGGATTATTGTAATGCTCTACTGGGTGGTTGCCCTGCTCGCTTAATAAACAAACTCCAGCTGGTCCAAAATCCTTTTCCTACAGGTCCTTCTCAAAAAATTAGCATATTGGGATAACATTCATTATTTTCCATAATGTAATGATAAAAATTAAACTTTCATATATTTTAGATTCATTGCACACCAACTGAAATATTTCAGGTCTTTTATTCTTTTAATACTGATTAATTTGGGCATACAGCTCATGAAAACCTAATATCTGAAAAAATTAACACATTTCATCCGACCAATAAAAGAAGTTCCCGTTCAAGGAACTCGAGCTGCGTCACCGCTATGGGAACGCCTCTGCGTCATTGCGTCGTGAAGCACGCATGTAATCAGTCCAATGGAAAGACGGAACGTCATAGGCGGGGGACGTCATCGACCCGGAAACTATAAAGCCTGCCGGCCAACACACGCCCCCAACTTCTGTTGCCTTCAACAAGTGCTCTATGTTTCATTGTCCAAACTGTCTCTGTGTTGTGTCTGAGTTCAGACTTTGTTGTTTTTTCACAAAATACACACATTACTGACAGTGAGAGATTATGGCGAAAGAACAGTCGTTCAGAAGGTTTGTTCCTCCCTGCTCGCGCTTCCTTACGAGCGGGGATACACACCCGATGTGCGTTGTTTGTTTGCGTGATCAGCACGCCCAGTCGGCACTCGAGGGTGCGGCTGGGAGCATTGTGAGGCTCTGCATCTCCGCGTGCTGCGATCCCGCCGGGCGCTCTTTGAGGAGGGCGTACCGGCTCGCGTTCCCCGCGGCACAGGCTCTGCACTCAGCAGCACTGAGGCACAGCGGCAGCTCAGATCGCGGGGTTCGCATATGGATCTGGCGGAGGGGTGTGAGATGGGCCAGCCCTTTCTCAGCCTTCACCTGTCAGATCCAGTGCCGCTTCTCTGGGTCTGGGAGCCCGCACTGCGGTTTCTCCCGCCCGGGGAGCGGCCGCGATGCTGCAGCTGTCTTCCTCCGAGGAGGTGGATGTCTGCAGCGTCGATGCAGGGGTTGAGGACTCGCCACTTCAATCCCCTGCCAGTGAGGAGCATCATGATATAGTCTGTATAAAGCAGGCTTGACGAGCTTGTTCTTCCCGTGCGCTCTGCTCAGCCTCAGACTTCGGTCTATAATAACACAAGCATCGGTGTGCATGTGATACTGTTTGGGCAGTCAGTTCCTGAGGGTGCTGGCTGTATTCATTGAGAAGTATCTCGACGCGTATAGAGAAAATGCGTACGTTTTTCGGGGATTTCATCCTCGCGTCTGTGGTCTTTCATCTCGAAGGATGAAAGCCAAATATGTTGTAAACGGATCGTATCTCGCGTTTGCTGAGGCAGCGTGTAGATGACGATTCCGTATGTATAAATATATAAAAACAGTATCGTCTGGTGATTATGGCTGATTTAATTCTGAGGAATTAAAATTAATTTAATCTGACTTTGAGGAGTTAGATATGTTATTTCAGTCTATCATTCAGACCATGTTCATTGATGGGTGATTATGGCTTTAATTCTGAGGAATTAAAGGGTTTATCTGACTTTGAGAAGCTAGATATTTTCAGCCTTCATCTTCATCATCTTCATCTTTCATATGGTAAAGATGGTCGTTCGATGCCACAGGTCTTAAAAGAAAAGGGAATTAAAACACTATGGCAAAGACCTGGTCATACAGAGAGGCATTTTATTGTTACGAGCTCCTCGCATGTGGCACAACAAAAACAGAAAGTCGCCATCCCCTAATGGTCGGCTAATGGTCGGCGATCTCAGGCGCAGCCTTCTAAGGGTAAAACTGATCTGAGAACAGTTATTATTTCAAGAAAGGCTGCGTCGAAGAAGTCTGTACGCTACGGCATTCAGGGCTGTGAGGGTCATCCCCTCCGGGGGCAGACAGTGTTTACCTCATTACACGGTACCCATCTGTCCTCGGCACCCTCACAGGGTCAATCCACCAACCCCACCCGAGCGCCGGGGCGTGGAGAGCCCTCGCGGGTCATCCGAGGATGGCTTGCGCCCTCCGGGGAGGGAGGTGGCGCTGTCGAGTCAGTTGTTCCCTGCCGGTCAGTCGTTTCAGGGCACTGCACTCGCGGTGCAGAGTACATCAGAGGCCAGCCTCGAGCGGCTGGTACCCTTAGTAGATATTCTGGCTAAATCTGCCATATATATCTCAGTGGGTCCTGCAGTTTTTAAGAAGGGTACGCCATACAGTTTTGATGTCGTCCACCCAGTTTCTACGGGGTTCTGCCCACGGTGGTGGGCCCCGAGCAGGCTCTGGTTATGTCTCAAGAAGTACAGGCTCTGCTGCAGGGTTCCCCCGCCCGGCAGGGAGTCAGGTTTTACGGCCGGTTCTTCATCGTGCCAAAGAAGGATGGAGGGTTGCGCCCATCTTAAATCTTTGCGTTCTGAACTGCTGTGTAGCAAGCTCAAGTTCAGGGTGCTTTTATGCAAACAGATTGTGTCTCAGATCAGGTCCGAGGACTGGTTTGTCATGATAGATAACAAAGATGCATATTTTCATATCTCCATCCTTCCACAGCACAGGAAATTCCTGTGGTTCGCTTCAGGGGAGAAGCTTACCAATATCGGGAGCTTCCCTTTGGTTTAGCACTTCACCCCGCACGTTCACCAGAGTGTGGACACGCATTAAATCGACGACTGGCTGATTCTGGCACAGTCAGCTCGTCTCGCGGTTCAACATCGAGATGTTGTTCTCGCGCACACGAGGGAGTTGGGCTGAGGCTCAACTCCAAGAAGAGCGTTCTTTCTCTAATGCAGAGAAGAACGTATCTAGGTCGGTCTCTATGCAGGCCCGGTTTTCAGAGCTTCGCATAGGGTCGACCGGCTCCCCTCCGGGGGCAGACGGTGTTACCTCAGTACACGGTACCCGTCTGTCCTCGGCACCCTCATAGGGTCAATCCACCAACCCCGCCCGAGCGCCGGACCGTGGAGAGCCCTCTCGGGTCATCCGAGGATGGCTCGCGCCCTCCGAGGAGGGAGGTGGCGCTGTCGAGTCAGTTGTTCCCTGCCGGTCAGCCGTTTCAGGGCGCTACACTCGCGTTGCAGAGTACATCAGAGGCCTCAAGAGGGGTGAAACTAGGCCAGTCGCTCACTGTGAAACAGTTTCAGAGGCTGTTGGGTCTCATGGCAGCAGTGTCCAATATCATTCCGTGCGGCCTGTTGTACATGAGACCGCTACAGTGGTGACTCAAAACCAAGGGCTTTCCCCGAGGGGAAATCCTTTCTGTGTGATCAAGGTTACGCGGCGGTGTCTCCGCTCCTTGGTCATGCGGAGGGACCCTTGCTTTCTAGGCCAAGGCCCATTACTGGGGGCACCATGTCAGCGGGTATCTCTGAGCATGGATTTCTCCCTTACGGGCTGGGAGGGGCGACCATGAGTGGTCGCTCGGTCCAGGGCCTATGGCAGGAACACCATCATTCGTGGCATAATTGTCTAGAATGCTGGCAGTATTTCAGGTGCTGAAACACTTCCTGCCGTATCTCAGGGGCCATCATGTGCTCATTCACATAGACAGCACATCGGTGGTCTCCTATATCAACCATCAGGGAGGTCCGAGGTCACGCCAGTTATACATGCTGGCGCGCCTTTTCCCCCTCTGGTCCCAGTGGAACTGCTCTCAGTAAGGGCTATGTACATTCCTATATGTATTTATAAGCAGGGCCGTACCCAGCATTGAGGTCCCCGATGTCCGGACCTCGGTAATTCTCCGAGGTGTACATAATAGAAGTTGCAAAATAATAGCCTATTAAGGCGGCGTGTACAAACAGGTGTTCTCGCCTCGCCCGCCGTATGTTTTCAATTGTATCCAATGGATGCTGGCAGGTTTTGTCCATTTTTACGTGTTGAGCGCCCACAGTTCAACTTTGGGTGAACATCAATGTCCAATCACAGTGGAGGAGAGGCGGGACAAATGCCACAACCACCAACCAGCGCTTCGAACAACGACTGATGTTTGATATCACAACACCACAAGAGCGCTCACTAATCAGGGACGCAAACTAATAACGTTTTCTTGACCTGGGTTTCTTGGAAGCCTTCAGTAAATTTACATTTACAACTTTGTTTTTACCGATACACACGAAAATGAAAAGACTGCTTCAAACAAAGCTCAGATTTGAAAAGAGAAAAGATACAGGGCAAGAGAAGGAGACTGGGGGGAAAAGAAAGAGAGAAGATGATGGCGATGAGACAGAAAGAGCAGGTAGCCCACTGTGCTCAGAATAGAGAAAGCATTACGCCCGTTTCACACATACTCCATCTGCAGTGTGTGTGCGGTGTGTGTTGCGTTGCGTGTGCGTTGCAGGAGCCCCACACCCTGTAGTGCTTTCACATATCCTGCGTTTGCAGTCCGTAACTGATCCGCTGTTGCACACCACAAACACAGCATTTATTCATTATTTTTTATTTAAAATCCAAAAGTTTTTACTGAACATGCCTCGTCAGAATTCCAATTCTCTTTGTTTACTCTTTAATAGAAGTCAGGTTACGTAGCCTACTACATTTAAACAACATTGTATTAAATTAATTAATTCATATTTATATACTTTAGATTTAGCTCACACAAGTGGCAAAACATTTAAACATAGGTTATAGCCTTAAATCACAAACATTTTAAAATAGAATCTTTGCAATAAGAACTTTGCTTTTCACCTCCAAGAAAGTACGAGTGCTCTCCATTATGGCACTTTTTTTTAACCTAAATGCCAGGTAAGGTGTCGTTTTGTTGCTTTACTTGAGAAAAAAAGCCATGTGTTGACTTTGAAACGAGTATATTTTAAATGATAGGCATCTGTGGTGAAATTACTAGATTTTCGCATCAGTACATGTTTATTTTAATGCAAACAATGTTCTATCACTTTAATGCAGCAGTGCAGCGCAGCAAAAAATAGACTCGGTACGGAAACGATCCGTGCACTGCTGCAGACGCAACGCTCCTGGAACGGACTGACGGACAGCATCCGCGTGCAGTGTGTGAACGCTGTCATCCGTTAACATGGGGACGGGAAAAAATACGCACTGCACACACACTGCAGACGGAGTATGTGTGAAACGGGCGTTAGCCTACAATATATTCCTAATTGCTACACATAATGTGATTCTTGTCTGTGAAATCCAGGCTAAAGTCTCATCATCTAATATTGAGATTAGGAGCATCAAATTTTGATTTCACTCATTGGTTATATTTTCACATTAATTTCTATCTTTGACATGATCTTACTCATTCAACATTGAATATATCAAGGTTATATGTTCAAATAATGTTCTTTACATAATGTAAATCACAATAATTTACTTTAGCTAGGTTTTCAAAGACGGAGTCACACATAGTCGTCTTTGGCTCAATTTAACAACAAAACAGATTTCCTGATTTTCTAATTTGGAGTCTAAATTTTTTGCAACATTTAACCAGATTCTCATTATAAAAATCTGTTGTCTTCTTAAAATAATTTATCCTGCACACTGACATGGTTTTAAAGCTACAGTTAGCGGATTCTGTGATGTTCTTATGTCTTAAAATGCAGATGTAAAGGAGGGACATTTTTTTCTCAAACCCTCCAAAAATCATATTTGGACCTCGGTATTTAGAAGATTCTGGGTACGGCCCTGTTTATAAGTAAGTACTATTCTTTAAATTGATATGTATAAAGACTCATAAACATATACTGTATTATAAGAACAGCTATAGTTACACTTATATTATTTTTATAATTATTACTAATTAAGTCATGCATTAGTAGTTGTTCAAAGTGCATGTTCATAACCCATCTCTGATGTATAAACACGAATCCGTCAGTCGTGTCGATCCGTGAGGGTTAAAATCTCCTCAGATCGGTTGGAATTAAACTGGAAGAAAATGTTGCAATGTTTTGTGTATGTGAAAAAAAACGTTTGGTATTAATAGAATTGTAGCAAAGTTCGTGAATGGGAGGAAGGAAGAGGACACGGGGGTCGGCTAGACGGTTGTTGCTCTTTTATTTAGTAACTCAATAGTCAAACACACTCAATAGTGTGGCTTCTCTCAGACTCAAAACAATAGCGATCACTTCCGGGTCGGCACTTCCGGCTTCCGGCAACTCAGTCTCTGTAGGGGTTTGGCAACAACCGTCCTGACTTTCTCTCTCCCTGGTCTCTGGTTCCGCTGGTGTTTTATCCCGTCTCCGCGCTCATTACTAGAACAAGAGACAGGTGTTATTAATCTGCGTCCAACCCACTCACTTACCGCTCGTCCCGCGGCCCTCTCTCCCGCTGCAGACCTCGCTGAACCACGCCCCCCTTGCCACATACCCCCACCGCCCGACTCAGGCCGGGGAGCCGTCCGGCCTGCAGCCCCCCCCCCCCCCCCCCATTTCTGGAGAGGAAATCGGCCACAGCCATCTGAGCACCCGGCCTGTGGACCACCTTGAACTTAAACGGCTGAAGAGCCAGATACCAACGGGTGATCCGCGCGTTGGTATCCTTCATGCGGTGGAGCCACTGGAGAGGAGCGTGGTTTGAACAGAGAGTGAACTCCCGCCCCAGGAGGTAATAGCGGAGAGTGAGAACGGCCCATCTGATGGCCAAACACTCCTTTTCTATGGTGCTGTACTTAGCTTCCCTCTTGGAGAGCTTACGGCTAATGTACAGCACCGGCCGCTCTCCCCCCTCCACCTCCTGGGCCAGGACTGCGCCCAGCCCCCTGTCCGACGCGTCAGTCTGCAACAAGAAAGGGAGAGAAAAGTCAGGGGAGTGTAAGAGCGGCCCGCCACATAGAGCAGCCTTCACTTGGGTAAAAGCCTGTTGACACGGCTCCGTCCACTGGACCGTATCTGGTAGCCCCTTTCTAGTAAGATCAGTCAAAGGGCTGGTGAGGTCCGAATAATTTGGTATAAACCGTCTATAATATCCCGCCAGCCCCAAGAACTGTCTTACCTCCTTTTTGGTCTTGGGCCTCGGACAGGTTGCAATTGCGGCAGTCTTATCAATTTGGGGACGCACCTGCCCATGACCCAAGTGGAAGCCCAGATACCTTACCTCCACCCGCCCAATCGCACACTTCTTCGGATTGGCCGTGAGCCCCGCTCTCCTCAGCGACCTCAGGACCGCCCTCACATGCTGCCTATGCCGCTGCCAATCGTGACTATAAATCACTATGTCATCCAGGTACGCAGCAGCATATGCAGCATGGGGACGCAAAATCCTATCCATGAGTCGCTGGAAGGTTGCGGGCGCCCCGAACAAGCCGAAAGGAAGCGTGACAAATTGGTGTAATCCAAACGGCGTGGTGAAAGCTGTTTTTTCTTTGGACAATGGAGACAAGGGGATCTGCCAATAGCCCTTTGTTAAGTCCAGTGTCGAATAAAATCGAGCCGTGCCTAACCGATCAAGCAACTCGTCAACCCGCGGCATTGGATACGCGTCGAATTTCGACACAGCGTTCACCTTGCGGTAGTCCACACAGAACCTGACCGAGCCGTCTGTCTTGGGGACCAAAACGATCGGGCTCGCCCAGTCACTGTTGGACTCCTCGATTACTCCCATGTCGAGCATTGCGCCTAATTCGTCCTGAACTACCTTTTTCTTGTGTTCAGGCAAGCGATACGGCCGGCTGCGAACTACCACGCCCGGCTCGGTCTCGATATGGTGCTGAATCAAGTCGGTACGTCCCGGTAGGGGCGAGAACACGTCAGCGAATTCCGCCTGCAATTTCGATAAATCAGCGAGTTGTAACGGTGAGAGGTGATCTCCCCCAGGGGCCAACGCGACTGATTGCGCTTTAATGCTCGCCTCTGGCCCGAGATCATCCTCTCCCCCGATCACCGTTGCCAACAACACTGATTGCACCTCATTCCATTTTTTTAGCAGATTGAGGTGGTATATTTGACGTGCCCCGTTCCTATCGGATCGTATCACTTCATAATCGAGCTCTCCTATCTGCCGTGCGACCTCAAACGGCCCCTGCCACTTTGACATTAATTTTGAGCTCGACGTTGGGAGTAGAACGAGCACTTTCTCTCCCGGTGTGAATTTGCGTAGTTTAGTACCCCTGTTATATGACCGGCTCTGGCGGTCCTGGGCTTGCAACAAATTCTCCCTAGATAGCCGCCCCAATGTGTGGAGTTTTGTTCGCAAGTCCATGACGTACTGAATTTCGTTTTTGGCCAACGAAGGCCCCTCCTCCCAAGTTTCTCGTAGGACGTCCAGCACCCCCCGTGGCTGCCGACCGTAGAGAAGCTCGAAGGGGGAAAACCCCGTGGAGGCTTGCGGGACCTCGCGCACAGCAAATAAGAGGGGTTCTAACCACCGATCCCAATTTTTGGCGTCTTCCTGTACGAATTTACGGATCATGGATTTAAGAGTGCGATTAAATCGTTCGACCAAGCCGTCTGTTTGTGGGTGATAGACGCTGGTTCGAATGGATTTAATGCCCAATAATCCGTACAATTCGCTTAACGTGCGTGACATAAACGCCGTGCCTTGATCAGTGAGGATTTCCTTCGGAATCCCCACCCGGGAGATTAAACGAAACAGTGCGTCCGCAACACTCTTCGCCGAGATGTTGCGGAGAGCCACTGCTTCCGGATATCGTGTTGCGTAGTCCACGATAACTAGCGCAAAACGATGTCCGCGTGCGGATCGCTCTAATGGCCCGATGAGGTCCATCGCAATTCTCTCGAAGGGGACCTGCATTAATGGAAGGGGGCGCAATGGCGCTTTTGGGGCGGCCAGTGGATTCACCAACTGACATTCCGGACAAGACGCGCACCACCTGCGCACATTGTCATGAATGCCTGGCCAAAAAAATCGGGTCATTAAACGATTCAGCGTGGCCGCCTGTCCCAGGTGGCCCGCCATTGGGTTAGAATGAGCCGCCTGGAAAAGCATTTCCCGGCGGCTCTTTGGTACTAACAGCTGGGTTGTATCTAGCTTTGTCTGAGTGTCTTGGGTCACTCGATACAACCGATCCTTAATTATGGCAAAATATGGATACGAGACAGGCAAGGCAGGTTGGAGAGACTGACCGTCAATCGATCGGACCTGTTGGAAGGCATTTTTGAGGGTCTCATCTTGTGACTGCTCCAGCGGAAAGTCATCGCGGTCCGAGAGAATCAGTCTCTCGACCCCGCTCGGTTCCGCTGAAGCTGTCCTCAAGGGTCCCGTCTCAGTCTCCCCAAGCTGCACTCGCGCCGCCCCCCTCCGAGCCTTTTTCTCCCAAGCGGCATCCGCGCATAACGACCCCAATAACGCCGAAAAGGCGGGCCAATTTGTCCCCAGAATTAGCGGATGCCGGAGGTGTGGACTAACCGCCACCTCTACACTATGCTTTTTCCCCCGAAATTGTATCGTGACCGGGACAACCGGATATTCCACCACATCCCCGTGCACACACCGCACCTTAACCACGCGGCTTGTATCCAATGCCCCAGGCTGCATCAGGCTTTGATGGATCGAGGTTTGGTTACATCCTGAATCCACCAAGGCCTGATATGTACCCCCCTTGATACTCACAGGAATTTGGTACTCTCCTGCTTGATCGGGGGTGGTCCGCTGGACGTCCGGGATCCGGATCATTGTTCCGATGTCCATCATCGGACATCGGTCCACAAAATGATCCGGATCGCCGCACCGCCAGCAGGCCAGCCCAGGCCTACCCGCCGCCCCGGCGGCGGGGAGTGGGTTGGAGGATGAGCGCGGAAAGGGGGCGGAACCAGAGCCATTGTCACTACCAGCCCCCAGCGGCCCCGCCCCCCTGGGCGGGACCCGCGAACTCCCGGACGGTCCAAGGCCCATCCCACCCCGGCCTCTGGGGGGGACGCGAGGAGGGCCTGGAGGGCGGGACCTGGGGAGAGGGATAGGTCGAGAGAGAGAGAGAGAGGGGGGAGAGAGAGAGGGAGAAGTTAGTGGGGGTTCGCCGACCCCCGGGCACGCCACCAGGTGGTCCTCCGCCAAGTTGATGGCCGTCTCCAGCGACGTGGGCCGGTGGCACTGGACCCACTCGGCGGTCTTCCTGGGGAGCCGAGTGATAAACTGCTCCAGCACCACCAGATCGACAACATGGTCCACGTCGCTGCCGCCGGCCAGAAGCCATCTGCGGCACTCGTCCCGGAGCTGTTGGGCCAACGCGAAGGGTCGACCGGACTCACCGCACTCCAGGGACCGAAAACGCTGACGATGTTGTTCCGGGGTCCGGCCGACCCGCTGAAGGATGGCCTTCTTTAGATCATCGTAGTCCAGGAGGTTCGCGACCGGTAGTTGTTGCGCGGCCGCCTGGGCTTCTCCAGATAGCAGGGGGATGAGGCGCACCGGCCACTGTGCCCGGGGCCACCCGCAGGCCTCCGCGGCTTTCTGGAATAGATCGACGAAGGCCTCCGGGTCGTCTTCCGGCCCCATCTTCTGGAGGGGCACGTGACCCGGTGCGCTGGCCCGTGCGGCGGCCTCGGCGCGGACCTCCCGGTCCATCCAGCTCCGGAACCGCTCGCGGTCCTCTTGCTGGCCTTGGACGATCGCCTCGAAGCGGCGCTCCTGTTCGGTCCGGAGGTCCAGCAACGCCTGGTGGTGTTCTTGGTGGAGGACCGCGAGGGAGTTGATGACATCCGCAAATGGCGTGGCGGAGGGCGTTGTCATGGCGGCGGCACTGTCCTACTTCCTTCCCGGGTTTCGGCACCAGTGTAGCAAAGTTCGTGAATGGGAGGAAGGAAGAGGACACGGGGGTCGGCTAGACGGTTGTTGCTCTTTTATTTAGTAACTCAATAGTCAAACACACTCAATAGTGTGGCTTCTCTCAGACTCAAAACAATAGCGATCACTTCCGGGTCGGCACTTCCGGCTTCCGGCAACTCAGTCTCTGTAGGGGTTTGGCAACAACCGTCCTGACTTTCTCTCTCCCTGGTCTCTGGTTCCGCTGGTGTTTTATCCCGTCTCCGCGCTCATTACTAGAACAAGAGACAGGTGTTATTAATCTGCGTCCAACCCACTCACTTACCGCTCGTCCCGCGGCCCTCTCTCCCGCTGCAGACCTCGCTGAACCACGCCCCCCTTGCCACAAGAATATACCCCCCCCCCATTATTTTATTACATGAATTATTGTTGATTAGTTAGATTTACAAATACACATCTTAAACTGTATAATAAGCACATCATGATTTCTGAAAATCACATCCTATGTTTCCACTTAAAGCCGTCAATGATGCGTTTATAGAGATAATAACTGTATTATCACTCACGACACAGCTATTGATAACAATATATTCACTTATTCAACAGAAATAAATATGAATTACTAAAAAGACGTTGTAACTATAATATAATAATGTTTTATAAATGTCATGCATCTTTCTAAATACATTCACGGCTGACTGATTAATATTGATAAATCAGTGTATGGGCATGCACATTGAAAAAGCAAATGCATGACTAATAATAAATAAAGTGTAACTATAACTGTACATAATGAAGTGACTATAGGTGAATATAGAATAGGTGAATAAATAGTGAATGAATCTGAACCTCTGTGTGAAACACACTCCCCAGACGTCTCCAGAAAACACCACAGAAAGAGGATGCTGGAGGTGAGAGAGGCGGATGAATTAGAGGAATATAATGATTTCTGCGGACTCAAGTTCCCATAATGACACAGGCTAGATTAATTATACTTGAACAAGTCATAATTATCCATGCACTCACCATGATCTGGTTCTCAGCTCATAAATCAATGTACATATATGCCATCGTGGTGCATTCAGGCGCGTATTAACTTCTTTATTTTCACCCTCTCTGGAAACGAGACAAAGTAGTAGTTTAGTTTTTCCGGTCTGGTCCGATCCCAGACTAATGAAATATTAATGTGCACCCAGCATGTAATGTATCTTTAATTCCTTATTTTAAGTGAAATCTATAACACAGATTATATGATAATCTGATATAATACTGGCCTACATTGTTCAGAAGATGTTATAAGCTTCTTGATATATTAGTATGACCTCTTTATCTGAACCCTGTTCTTTAAGAGGTTTAAGATTAACAGTGACAGCGAATGCTTTATTCGTTTCTTTCAGCTGTGATGCTATACTCTTTATACTGGATGGATTGAACATAAGTATGTCAGAAGTTTAATGACTTATATTATAAATAAAAAATAAAAATTTGTTTTTGTACTGTGCTCGATTAACTGAGACTTCTTACAGCTCTGGCAGGTTGTTGGCCTTGTTTGTTTCGTTGCTTCTATTGCTCTCCTCTTTTTGTAAATCGCTTTGGATAAAAGCGTCTGCTAAATGATTAAATGTAAATCAGTGTGTGTCCCAAAAGTTCTGGCGTTTCCTACACCGTTCATCAGCTTGATGTTTTCCAATAAACATTCGCGAACGGAAACTTGTGTGGTCTGAAAACAAGCTCTCAGCCTGTGCATTTCTGCTTAATGACATTAAATACATTGAGCTTTTGATAACTAACATTTAGTTCATTCTATATATCACACTGTTTAAATATGGCAGCGGCACTTTGCACTCAGTGAAAATAGTGATATATTCTGTTTACACCATGTAAAATTTGTTTTTTTCAATATGTGCTAATAGTTATTGCATTACAATTTATACTTTATATGACAGATACACACTATTTGCACCTCAGTATTATAGTACATTAACAGGATGCAATCATATCAAAGAGTGTAAATGATTACACTGCAAAAAAAAATGCTCTTCTTGTTTATTTTTTTTCTTGTTTCCAGTCCAAATATCTAAATATTCTTAGATATTTACACATGGGAAAATATGATCTGCCAATGGGGTGAGAAAAATAATCTTATTTCTGTTTGGGACAAAAACAAGAAAACAAGATTTCAGTCAGAAATAAGATTATTTCTCTCACCCCATTGGCAGATCATATTGGCTGTTTTAAGCAAAAACTCTCTTCATTTAGATTTTACTTTTAACTAGGAAAAATGTCATTTTACTCATACATTAAAAGCATGAAATTTTTTGATAGAAACGAGACAAAATTATTAAGTAAGAAGAGCATTTTTTTGCAGTGTATATTTATTAAAATAATTGAATGGATGCCACATTAATGGGACAATAAAAGCCCTCCCGACCCCTAACCCTACCCAATAAATGCTCTTATTATTATTAAACACTTCGTTAGGCTCTTTATTCAACTTTTAGAAGATTTTCTTCATTTGTATTGAGAGTAAATGCCTTAGAGCGAGCTCTGCAAATGGCAGATTCGAACCCGTGTCGATTGCGTCAGAACCAAGATCCATCAGCTTTACGCTTTACTGACTGCACCACTAAAAAGCCTTGGAATATACACCTTATTTTTAAATCTTGTTTGGCCCATCCAGGCATTGTTAGGCGGAACTAGTGTGATAGTGCTATTGCACTTGCCAACAAGGCACACTATTACACTTGGTTTGAAAAGGCACTCTAATTCAATATAAATACATTTTAATTTATGTATAACTCTGACGTATATGAAGGAACCTGCGCTGAATCAAACATTATAAAACAAAAGGGCATGAACCAGAAAGTAGAGATCCTGTGGTGTTTGTTACAGCAAAACAAATTAACGGCAGTCTAATATCCACTGGCGGAAATAGACTTTTATACACATACTTTTTAGGCTACCATAGATCGTGAAAGAATATCATGTGCAATACTTATTTGTTTTCATCGGTTTGACTGATGTTTCATTGTACTCTAATAAATAAGCAACCACAATTTTAGATACCAGGGAAATTTCACAATTCTAAATTCCAACTGATATTCCACAAACTAATACACATTTAAAACATTATTGAACACAAGTGAACAATAAAGTGAGAACAGTGCTAAGAATAAAGTGCTTGAAGTTTCAGGCCTAATTCAGATACAGAAACTGAACAATCAAATGTAATAACATCGCATAATGTTCACTGTATGAATTAAATATAGATTAGATGTTAAAGCTAGTTACAAACGGTTTTCAGTCGAGATCAGTGGCTGATTTTGTTCTTTGATTAACTTTAATAGATCGCCGGAGGCTAGGCTGCGGTCCCTTTAAAGCGTTAGTTCAGCCAGTAATTTAAATTGTGTGATTAATTCGTCCTGTGGTTGGCCAGCCGTCAGACCTCCGTTCATCTTCACACACAGATGAAGATATTAGTGTTGAAATCCGATGGCTCAGAAAGGCCGACATTGACACCAATGTCATTTCCTCTCTCAAGACCCATAAAGGCACTAAAGACGTCGTTACAAAGCCCATCTCACTACAGCGGCTCTACAATCATTGATGAAGAGGCCAGAATAGACAGAAAACAGAATAGAATAGAAAAAAAACAAAAAAAAACGAAATAGTACTTATATAGTGATGGATTTCAAAAGAAATTTTCGAACCGTTATAAATCAGTGAATCGATTCATGATTCAGATCGCCAAAGTCACATCAGTCAGATGTCTACTCTAGTAAAGCACTACAGTCAGATGTCTACCCTAGTAAAGCGCTACAGTCAGATGTCTACTCTAGTAAAGCACTACAGTCAGATGACTACTCTAGTAAAGCACTACAGTCAGATGTCTACTCTAGTAAAGCACTACAGTCAGATGTCTACTCTAGTAAAGCACTACAGTCAGATGTCTACTCTAGTAAAGCACTACAGTCAGATGTCTACTCTAGTAAAGCACTACAGTCAGATGACTACTCTAGTAAAGCGCTACAGTCAGATGACTACTCTAGTAAAGCGCTACAGTCAGATGACTACTCTAGTAAAGCGCTACAGTCAGATGACTACTCTAGTAAAGCACTACAGTCATATGTCTACTCTAGTAAAGCACTACAGACAGATGACTACTCTAGTAAAGCACTACAGTCAGATGTCTACTCTAGTAAAGCACTACAGTCAGATGACTACTCTAGTAAAGCACTACAGTCATATGTCTACTCTAGTAAAGCACTACAGACAGATGACTACTCTAGTAAAGCACTACAGTCAGATGTCTACTCTAGTAAACCACTACAGTCAGATGACTACTCTAGTAAAGCACTACAGTCATATGTCTACTCTAGTAAAGCACTACAGACAGATGACTACTCTAGTAAAGCGCTACAGTCAGATGTCTACTCTAGTAAAGCACTACAGTCAGATGACTACTCTAGTAAAGCACTACAGTCAGATGACTACTCTAGTAAAGCACTACAGTCAGGTGTCTACTCTAGTAAACCACTACAGTCAGATGACTACTCTAGTAAAGCACTACAGTCATATGTCTACTCTAGTAAAGCACTACAGTCATATGTCTACTCTAGTAAACCACTACAGTCAGATGACTACTCTAGTAAAGCACTACAGTCAGATGTCTACTCTAGTAAAGCACTACAGTCAGGTGTCTACTCTAGTAAACCACTACAGTCAGATGACTACTCTAGTAAAGCACTACAGTCATATGTCTACTCTAGTAAAGCACTACAGACAGATGACTACTCTAGTAAAGCGCTACAGTCAGATGTCTACTCTAGTAAAGCACTACAGTCAGATGACTACTCTAGTAAAGCACTACAGTCAGATGACTACTCTAGTAAACCGCTACAGTCAGGTGTCTACTCTAGTAAACCACTACAGTCAGATGACTACTCTAGTAAAGCACTACAGTCAGATGTCTACTCTAGTAAAGCACTACAGTCAGATGTCTACTCTAGTAAAGCACTACAGTCAGATGTCTACTCTAGTAAAGCACTACAGTCAGGTGTCTACTCTAGTAAAGCACTACAGTCAGATGTCTACTCTAGTAAAGCACTACAGTCAGGTGTCTACTCTAGTAAAGCACTACAGTCAGATGACTACTCTAGTAAAGCGCTACAGTCAGATGTCTACTCTAGTAAAGCACTACAGTCAGATGTCTACTCTAGTAAAGCACTACAGTCAGGTGTCTACTCTAGTAAAGCACTACAGTCAGATGTCTACTCTAGTAAAGCACTACAGTCAGATGTCTACTCTAGTAAAGCACTACAGTCATGTGTCTACTCTAGTAAAGCACTACAGTCAGATGTCTACTCTAGTAAAGCACTACAGTCAGATGTCTACTCTAGTAAAGCACTACAGTCAGATGTCTACTCTAGTAAAGCACTACAGTCAGATGACTACTCTAGTAAAGCGCTACAGTCAGATGACTACTCTAGTAAAGCGCTACAGTCAGATGACTACTCTAGTAAAGCGCTACAGTCAGATGACTACTCTAGTAAAGCACTACAGTCAGGTGTCTACTCTAGTAAACCACTACAGTCAGATGACTACTCTAGTAAAGCACTACAGTCAGATGTCTACTCTAGTAAAGCACTACAGTCAGGTGTCTACTCTAGTAAACCACTACACTCAGATGACTACTCTAGTAAAGCACTACAGTCATATGTCTACTCTAGTAAAGCACTACAGACAGATGACTACTCTAGTAAAGCGCTACAGTCAGATGTCTACTCTAGTAAAGCACTACAGTCAGATGACTACTCTAGTAAAGCACTACAGTCAGATGACTACTCTAGTAAACCGCTACAGTCAGGTGTCTACTCTAGTAAACCACTACAGTCAGATGACTACTCTAGTAAAGCACTACAGTCAGATGTCTACTCTAGTAAAGCACTACAGTCAGATGTCTACTCTAGTAAAGCACTACAGTCAGATGTCTACTCTAGTAAAGCACTACAGTCAGGTGTCTACTCTAGTAAAGCACTACAGTCAGATGTCTACTCTAGTAAAGCACTACAGTCAGGTGTCTACTCTAGTAAAGCACTACAGTCAGATGACTACTCTAGTAAAGCGCTACAGTCAGATGTCTACTCTAGTAAAGCACTACAGTCAGATGTCTACTCTAGTAAAGCACTACAGTCAGGTGTCTACTCTAGTAAAGCACTACAGTCAGATGTCTACTCTAGTAAAGCACTACAGTCAGATGTCTACTCTAGTAAAGCACTACAGTCAGATGTCTACTCTAGTAAAGCACTACAGTCAGATGTCTACTCTAGTAAAGCACTACAGTCAGATGTCTACTCTAGTAAAGCACTACAGTCAGATGTCTACTCTAGTAAAGCACTACAGTCAGATGACTACTCTAGTAAAGCGCTACAGTCAGATGTCTACTCTAGTAAACCACTACAGTCAGATGACTACTCTAGTAAAGCGCTACAGTCAGATGACTACTCTAGTAAAGCACTACAGTCAGATGTCTACTCTAGTAAACGCTACAGTCAGATGACTACTCTAGTAGAGCGCTACAGTCAGATGACTACTCTAGTAAAGCTCTACAGTCAGATGACTACTCTAGTAAAGCACTACAGTCAGATGTCTACTCTAGTAAAGCACTACAGTCAGATGACTACTCTAGTAAAGCGCTACAGTCAGATGTCTACTCTAGTAAAGCACTACAGTCAGATGACTACTCTAGTAAAGCGCTACAGTCAGATGTCTACTCTAGTAAAGCACTACAGTCAGATGACTACTCTAGTAAAGCACTACAGTCAGATGACTACTCTAGTAAAGCGCTACAGTCAGATGTCTACTCTAGTAAAGCACTACAGTCAGATGTCTACTCTAGTAAAGCGCTACAGTCAGATGTCTACTCTAGTAAAGCACTACAGTCAGATGACTACTCTAGTAAAGCGCTACAGTCAGATGTCTACTCTAGTAAAGCACTACAGTCAGATGACTCCTCTAGTAAAGCACTACAGTCAGATGACTACTCTAGTAAAGCGCTACAGTCAGATGTCTACTCTAGTAAAGCACTACAGTCAGATGTCTACTCTAGTAAAGCACTACAGTCAGATGACTACTCTAGTAAAGCGCTACAGTCAGATGTCTACTCTAGTAAAGCACTACAGTCAGATGACTACTCTAGTAAAGCGCTACAGTCAGATGTCTACTCTAGTAAAGCACTACAGTCAGATGACTACTCTAGTAAAGCACTACAGTCAGGTGTCTACTCTAGTAAACCACTACAGTCAGATGACTACTCTAGTAAAGCACTACAGTCAGATGACTACTCTAGTAAAGCGCTACAGTCAGATGACTACTCTAGTAAAGCACTACAGTCAGATGTCTACTCTAGTAAAGCACTACAGTCAGATGACTACTCTAGTAAAGCGCTACAGTCAGATGTCTACTCTAGTAAAGCACTACAGTCAGATGACTACTCTAGTAAAGCACTACAGTCAGATGACTACTCTAGTAAAGCACTACAGTCAGATGACTACTCTAGTAAAGCGCTACAGTCAGATGTCTACTCTAGTAAAGCACTACAGTCAGATGACTACTCTAGTAAAGCGCTACAGTCAGATGTCTACTCTAGTAAAGCACTACAGTCAGATGACTACTCTAGTAAAGCACTACAGTCAGGTGTCTACTCTAGTAAACCACTACAGTCAGATGACTACTCTAGTAAAGCACTACAGTCAGATGACTACTCTAGTAAAGCGCTACAGTCAGATGACTACTCTAGTAAAGCACTACAGTCAGATGTCTACTCTAGTAAAGCGCTACAGTCAGATGACTACTCTAGTAAAGCGCTACAGTCAGATGTCTACTCAAGTAAAGCACTACAGTCAGATGTCTACTCTAGTAAAGCACTACAGTCAGATGTCTACTCTAGTAAAGCGCTACAGTCAGATGACTACTCTAGTAAAGCGCTACAGTCAGATGTCTACTCTAGTAAAGCTCTACAGTCAGATGACTACTCTAGTAAAGCGCTACAGTCAGATGACTACTCTAGTAAAGCACTACAGTCAGATGTCTACTCTAGTAAAGCACTACAGTCAGATGACTACTCTAGTAAAGCACTACAGTCAGATGTCTACTCTAGTAAAGCACTACAGTCAGATGACTACTCTAGTAAAGCGCTACAGTCAGATGTCTACTCTAGTAAAGCACTACAGTCAGATGTCTACTCTAGTAAAGCTCTACAGTCAGATGCCTACTCTAGTAAAGCACTACAGTCAGATGACTACTCTAGTAAAGCACTACAGTCAGATGACTACTCTAGTAAAGCGCTACAGTCAGATGACTACTCTAGTAAAGCACTACAGTCAGATGACTACTCTAGTAAAGCGCTACAGTCAGATGTCTACTCTAGTAAAGCACTACAGTCAGATGACTACTCTAGTAAAGCACTACAGTCAGATGTCTACTCTAGTAAAGCACTACAGTCAGATGTCTACTCTAGTAAAGCGCTACAGTCAGATGACTACTCTAGTAAAGCACTACAGTCAGATGACTACTCTAGTAAAGCGCTACAGTCAGATGTCTACTCTAGTAAAGCACTACAGTCAGATGTCTACTCTAGTAAAGCACTACAGTCAGATGACTACTCTAGTAAAGCTCTACAGTCAGATGACTACTCTAGTAAAGCGCTACAGTCAGATGTCTACTCTAGTAAAGCGCTACAGTCAGATGTCTACTCTAGTAAAGCTCTACAGTCAGATGACTACTCTAGTAAAGCTCTACAGTCAGATGACTACTCTAGTAAAGCGCTACAGTCAGATGACTACTCTAGTAAAGCGCTACAGTCAGATGACTACTCTAGTAAAGCGCTACAGTCAGATGACTACTCTAGTAAAGCGCTACAGTCAGATGACTACTCTAGTAAAGCACTACAGTCAGATGTCTACTCTAGTAAAGCGCTACAGTCAGATGACTACTCTAGTAAAGCGCTACAGTCAGATGTCTACTCTAGTAAACGCTACAGTCAGATGACTACTCTAGTAGAGCGCTACAGTCAGATGACTACTCTAGTAAAGCTCTACAGTCAGATGACTACTCTAGTAAAGCACTACAGTCAGATGTCTACTCTAGTAAAGCGCTACAGTCAGATGACTACTATAGTAAAGCACTACAGTCAGATGACTACTCTAGTAAAGCACTACAGTCAGATGACTACTCTAGTAAAGCGCTACAGTCAGATGTCTACTCTAGTAAAGCACTACAGTCAGATGACTACTCTAGTAAAGCGCTACAGTCAGATGACTACTCTAGTAAAGCGCTACAGTCAGATGTCTACTCTAGTAAAGCGCTACAGTCAGATGACTACTCTAGTAAAGCTCTACAGTCAGATGTCTACTCTAGTAAAGCACTACAGTCAGATGACTACTCTAGTAAAGCACTACAGTCAGATGTCTACTCTAGTAAAGCACTACAGTCAGATGTCTACTCTAGTAAAGCACTACAGTCAGATGTCTACTCTAGTAAAGCACTACAGTCAGATGTCTACTCTAGTAAAGCTCTACAGTCAGATGTCTACTCTAGTAAAGCACTACAGTCAGATGTCTACTCTAGTAAAGCACTACAGTCAGATGTCTACTCTAGTAAAGCACTACAGTCAGATGACTACTCTAGTAAAGCACTACAGTCAGATGTCTACTCTAGTAAAGCACTACAGTCAGATGTCTACTCTAGTAAAGCTCTACAGTCAGATGTCTACTCTAGTAAAGCACTACAGTCAGATGTCTACTCTAGTAAAGCACTACAGTCAGATGTCTACTCTAGTAAAGCACTACAGTCAGATGACTTCTCTAGTAAAGCGCTACAGTCAGATGACTACTCTAGTAAAGCACTACAGTCAGATGTCTACTCTAGTAAAGCACTACAGTCAGATGATTTCTCTAGTAAAGCACTACAGTCAGATTTCTACTCTAGTAAAGCACTACAGTCAGATGTCTACTCTAGTAAAGCACTACAGTCAGATGACTACTCTAGTAAAGCACTACAGTCAGATGACTACTCTAGTAAAGCACTACAGTCAGATGTCTACTCTAGTAAAGCACTACAGTCAGATGTCTACTCTAGTAAAGCACTACAGTCAGATGATTTCTCTAGTAAAGCACTACAGTCAGATGTCTACTCTAGTAAAGCACTACAGTCAGATGTCTACTCTAGTAAAGCTCTACAGTCAGATGATTTCTCTAGTAAAGCGCTACAGTCAGATGACTACTCTAGTAAAGTGCTACAGTCAGATGTCTACTCTAGTAAAGCACTACAGTCAGATGACTACTCTAGTAAAGCACTACAGTCAGATGTCTACTCTAGTAAAGCACTACAGTCAGATGTCTACTCTAGTAAAGCACTACAGTCAGATGTCTACTCTAGTAAAGCACTACAGTCAGATGTCTACTCTAGTAAAGCACTACAGTCAGATGACTACTCTAGTAAAGCACTACAGTCAGATGACTACTCTAGTAAAGCACTACAGTCAGATGTCTACTCTAGTAAAGCACTACAGTCAGATGTCTACTCTAGTAAAGCACTACAGTCAGATGTCTACTCTAGTAAAGCACTACAGTCAGATGTCTACTCTAGTAAAGCGCTACAGTCAGATGTCTACTCTTGTAAAGCTCTACAGTCAGATGACTACTCTAGTAAAGCACTACAGTCAGATGTCTACTCTAGTAAAGCACTACAGTCAGATGACTACTCTAGTAAAGCACTACAGTCAGATGTCTACTCTAGTAAAGCACTACAGTCAGATGTCTACTCTAGTAAAGCACTACAGTCAGATGACTACTCTAGTAAAGCACTACAGTCAGATGTCTACTCTAGTAAAGCACTACAGTCAGATGTCTACTCTAGTAAAGCACTACAGTCAGATGTCTACTCTAGTAAAGCGCTACAGTCAGATGTCTACTCTAGTAAAGCTCTACAGTCAGATGACTACTCTAGTAAAGCTCTACAGTCAGATGTCTACTCTAGTAAAGCACTACAGTCAGATGACTACTCTAGTAAAGCACTACAGTCAGATGTCTACTCTAGTAAAGCACTACAGTCAGATGTCTACTCTAGTAAAGCGCTACAGTCAGATGTCTACTCTAGTAAAGCACTACAGTCAGATGACTACTCTAGTAAAGCACTACAGTCAGATGACTACTCTAGTAAAGCACTACAGTCAGATGTCTACTCTAGTAAAGCACTACAGTCTGATGACTACTCTAGTAAAGCACTACAGTCAGATGACTACTCTAGTAAAGCGCTACAGTCAAATGTCTACTCTAGTAAAGCTCTACAGTCAGTTGTCTACTCTAGTAAAGCGCTACAGTCAGATGTCTACTCTAGTAAAGCACTACAGTCAGATGACTACTCTAGTAAAGCACTACAGTCAGATGACTATTCTAGTAAAGCACTACAGTCAGATGACTACTCTAGTAAAGCGCTACAGTCAGATGACTACTCTAGTAAAGCGCTACAGTCAGATGACTACTCTAGTAAAGCGCTACAGTCAAATGTCTACACTAGTAAAGCTCTACAGTCAGTTGTCTACTCTAGTAAAGTGCTACAGTCAGATGTCTACTCTAGTAAAGCACTACAGTCAGATGTCTACTCTAGTAAAGCACTACAGTCAGATGACTACTCTAGTAAAGCACTACAGTCAGATGACTACTCTAGTAAAGCACTACAGTCAGATGTCTACTCTAGTAAAGCACTACAGTCAGATGTCTACTCTAGTAAAGCACTACAGTCAGATGTCTACTCTAGTAAAGCACTACAGTCAGATGTCTACTCTAGTAAAGCGCTACAGTCAGATGACTACTCTAGTAAAGCGCTACAGTCAGATGACTACTCTAGTAAAGCGCTACAGTCAAATGTCTACTCTAGTAAAGCACTACAGTCAGATGACTACTCTAGTAAAGCTCTACAGTCAGATGTCTACTCTAGTAAAGCACTACAGTCAGATGTCTACCCTAGTAAAGCGCTACAGTCAGATGACTACTCTAGTAAAGCACTACAGTCAGATGACTACTCTAGTAAAGCACTACAGTCAGATGTCTACTCTAGTAAAGCACTACAGTCAGATGACTACTCTAGTAAACCACTACAGTCAGATGACTACTCTAGTAAAGCACTACAGTCAGATGACTACTCTAGTAAAGCACTACAGTCAGATGACTACTCTAGTAAAGCACTACAGTCAGATGACTACTCTAGTAAAGCACTACAGTCAGATGACTACTCTAGTAAAGCACTACAGTCAGATGACTACTCTAGTAAAGCGCTACAGTCAGATGACTACTCTAGTAAAGCGCTACAGTCAGATGACTACTCTAGTAAAGCACTACAGTCAGATGACTACTCTAGTAAAGCACTACAGTCAGATGTCTACTCTAGTAAAGCGCTACAGTCAGATGTCTACTCTAGTAAAGCTCTACAGTCAGATGTCTACTCTAGTAAAGCACTACAGTCAGATGACTACTCTAGTAAAGCACTACAGTCAGATGTCTACTCTAGTAAAGCGCTACAGTCAGATGACTACTCTAGTAAAGCGCTACAGTCAGATGTCTACTCTATTAAAGCGCTACAGTCAGATGACTACTCTAGTAGAGCACTACAGTCAGATATCTACTCTAGTAAAGCACTACAGTCAGATGTCTACTCTAGTAAAGCGCTACAGTCAGATGTCTACTCTAGTAAAGCACTACAGTCAGATGTCTACTCTAGTAAAGCGCTACAGTCAGATGTCTACTCTAGTAAGGCACTACAGTCAGATGTCTACTCTAGTAAAGCACTACAGTCAGATGCCTACTCTAGTAAAGCTCTACAGTCAGATGACTACTCTAGCAAACCACTACAGTCAGATGACTACTCTAGTAAAGCACTACAGTCAGATGACTACTCTAGTAAAGCACTACAGTCAGATGCCTACTCTAGTAAAGCGCTACAGTCAGATGACTACTCTAGTAAAGCACTACAGTCAGATGACTACTCTAGTAAAGCACTACAGTCAGATGCCTACTCTAGTAAAGCACTACAGTCAGATGACTACTCTAGTAAAGCACTACAGTCAGATGCCTACTCTAGTAAAGCGCTACAGTCAGATGACTACTCTAGTAAAGCACTACAGTCAGATGACTACTCTAGTAAAGCACTACAGTCAGATGCCTACTCTAGTAAAGCACTACAGTCAGATGACTACTCTAGTAAAGCACTACAGTCAGATGACTACTCTAGTAAAGCACTACAGTCAGATGTCTACTCTAGTAAAGCACTACAGTCAGATGCCTACTCTAGTAAAGCGCTACAGTCAGATGTCTACTCTAGTAAAGCGCTACAGTCAGATGACTACTCTAGTAAAGCACTACAGTCAGATGTCTACTCTAGTAAAGCGCTACAGTCAGATGTCTACTCTAGTAAAGCACTACAGTCAGATGTCTACTCTAGTAAAGCACTACAGTCAGATGCCTACTCTAGTAAAGCACTACAGTCAGATGACTACTCTAGCAAACCACTACAGTCAGGTGTCTACTCTAGCAAAGCACTACAGTCAGATGACTACTCTAGTAAAGCACTACAGTCAGATGACTACTCTAGTAAAGCACTACAGTCAGATGTCTACTCTAGTAAAGCACTACCGTCAGATGACTACTCTAGTAAAAGCACTAAAGTCAGATGACTACTCTAGTAAAGCACTACAGTCAGATGACTACTCTAGTAAAGCACTACAGTCAGATGACTACTCTAGTAAAGCTCTACAGTCAGATGACTACTCTAGTAAAAGCACTACAGTCAGATGACTACTCTAGTAAAGCACTACAGTCAGATGACTACTCTAGTAAAGCACTACAGTCAGATGACTACTCTAGTAAAGCACTACAGTCAGATGACTACTCTAGTAAAGCTCTACAGTCAGATGACTACTCTAGTAAAAGCACTACAGTCAGATGACTACTCTAGTAAAGCACTACAGTCAGATGACTACTCTAGTAAAGCACTACAGTCAGATGTCTACTCTAGTAAAGCACTACAGTCAGATGTCTACTCTAGTAAAGCACTACAGTCAGATGACTACTCTAGTAAAGCACTACAGTCAGATGTCTACTCTAGTAAAGCACTACAGCGCTACAGTCAGATGTCTACTCTAGTAAAGCGCTACAGTCAGATGACTACGCTAGTAAAGCTCTACAATCAGATGACTACTCTAGTAAAGCACTACAGTCAGATGACTACTCTAGTAAAGCACTACAGTCAGATGTCTACTCTAGTAAAGCACTACAGACAGATGTCTACTCTAGTAAAGCACTACAGTCAGATGTCTACTCTAGTAAAGCACTACAGTCAGATGACTACTCTAGTAAAGCACTACAGTCAGATGACTACTCTAGTAAAGCACTACAGTCAGATGTCTACTCTAGTAAAGCACTACAGTCAGATGACTACTCTAGTAAAGCACTACAGTCAGATGACTACTCTAGTAAAGCACTACAGTCAGATGACTACTCTAGTAAAGCACTACAGTCAGATGACTACTCTAGTAAAGCACTACAGTCAGATGACTACTCTAGTAAAGCACTACAGTCAGATGACTACTCTAGTAAAGCGCTACAGTCAGATGTCTACTCTAGTAAAGCGCTACAGTCAGATGTCTACTCTAGTAAAGCACTACAGTCAGATGTCTACTCTAGTAAAGCGCTACAGTCAGATGTCTACTCTAGTAAAGCGCTACAGTCAGATGACTACTCTAGTAAAGCGCTACAGACAGATGTCTACTCTAGTAAAGCACTACAGTCAGATGTCTACTCTAGTAAAGCACTACAGTCAGATGACTACTCTAGTAAAGCACTACAGTCAGATGACTACTCTAGTAAAGCACTACAGTCAGATGACTACTCTAGTAAAGCACTACAGTCAGATGACTACTCTAGTAAAGCACTACAGTCAGATGTCTACTCTAGTAAAGCACTACAGTCAGATGACTACTCTAGTAAAGCACTACAGTCAGATGACTACTTTAGTAAAGCACTACAGTCAGATGACTACTCTAGTAAAGCACTACAGTCAGATGACTACTTTAGTAAAGCACTACAGTCAGATGTCTACTCTAGTAAAAGTACTACAGTAAGATGTCTACTCTAGTAAAGCACTACAGTCAGATGTCTACTCTAGTAAAGCACTACAGTCAGATGACTACTCTAGTAAAGCACTACAGTCAGATGACTACTCTAGTAAAGCACTACAGTCAGATGACTACTCTAGTAAAGCACTACAGTCAGATGTCTACTCTAGTAAAGCACTACAGTCAGATGACTACTCTAGTAAAGCACTACAGTCAGATGACTACTTTAGTAAAGCACTACAGTCAGATGACTACTCTAGTAAAGCACTACAGTCAGATGACTACTTTAGTAAAGCACTACAGTCAGATGTCTACTCTAGTAAAAGCACTACAGTCAGATGTCTACTCTAGTAAAAGTACTACAGTAAGATGTCTACTCTGGTAAAAGCACTACAGTCAGATGTCTACTCTAGTAAAAGTACTGAAGTAATTGTTTTCAAAAGTACTTGAGTATCAAGAGTGCATTTTCTGAATATTGCATTACTTCTGCCACAGTGCTTACATTTATGTACAGAAACGTCCTACATGGTGTTATGAAAAATGTTAATAACTTGGAGAATGTAAAAGGACTTGAAAGTAAAATCAAGTCATTTTCATCTTTTGACCATCTTGCTTTATTTAACATTTCTCACTGGCCCACAAGGCAATAGCACAATGGCAATGCTCTGACAAACCTCTGCTAGAGCTTTAATGGATGTTTTTCAGCCACTTTTGAACCAGACTGTGTTAAACACACATGTTCAAGAACATCACGGGTCTGCAGATTCCCGGATGGACCTGCTGCGTCTTCATCCAAGGTTTCGTCTCTTATCTAAATCTGAGCATGGAGTTGACTTTGGTGGAAAGAAAAGCTGATTGCTGATTGCTGATAGGCTGTTCCATTCAGTGGCGCCTGCACAATCCAAGCACTTTTGAGAGGGAAACAACAAAATGAGGGTTTCCGAGATTTTTATTTTTTTCCTTTAGAAGTAGTTACGGTTATGGTTTGAAGTGAAGGAAAAGAGTACAATATTTGCCTCTTAAATGTACTTAAGTAAAGTCATGAGTACTCCCCAAAAATGATACTGTGATGTCAAATGAGCGTTGTCACTCGTCATCTGACCTCACACACTAACCTCGCGACAACGACCACTACCGTACTGTAGGCTACTGCAGATGGCAGTTATCGCGAGTCTAGTTACAGAGCTCAGATTGGAAATGTTTTTGTTTTGTTTTTCCTCCTGTATTATTATTTTTTAATAAAGCAGTTTAGAATACAGGATATTTACAGGAAAATACTAATACGGCGGGACGGCGGGAAAGTATGATAAAATATGGGACTTTCCCGGCCAAAACGGGATACTTGACAGGTATGGTACACACACTTCTATGGCAGTTTGTGGGTATGAAACATTTATCAGGATTTTTGCAGTGTTCACTTTAACAGCAAATGTTGGTTTAGTTTTAGTCATATTTAAGGCTTCTGAATTGTTTTTAGTTTTAGACTCCTAAAATGTAATGAGTTTAGTTCAAATGTATAGCATTAATTGAGGATTAAAGCATCACATAACCGACTGTTACTGCATACATGACACAACTGTGATTTTGACGTTCAAGCACAACAATACACAAAAGAGCTCAAATCACTTTTTTTTTTAAACATCCATATAGTTTTTATAATGTTGTATTTCTGTTTTTGTTAGTATATCAGGTTAGCATACTTTACTGAATAATGTGTCAAATACTGTTCTTAGTCTTTCCTCCTGAACAAATATTTATATAATGCATGACTTTTAATTATAAACAAGCTCAAATACACCAGGACTCTTATTTTGAAATGTCCACTCATTCAGGTTCAGATGAGGAGATAAAAGACGCATAGTTACAGCCATCTAACACACATGGGTGTCGGAAGAAAAAATGTGGATGGGTCCTTCCCCAGAACAAGGTCACTAGTGTAGCCATTTACCATTTACATTAAGTGCATGCAACCCATCTTGTTTACTAAATGTCTGATTGGGACAGGCAAAATTAAAGAAGACACAGAATTATTTATATTGAAAATAGTATAGGGGTAAAACCAACACGTTCTTACTCAAAACTCGTGTCCTTTTTTAATGAGCAGGGTGCTCCATTAATTTCAATTGTTTGCCTAATGCATCAGATCAAGACGCATTTAACTCTTTGCATTTGTAAAAGTAGACATGATTTTATGAATATTTATAGGCTACTTTTATAGTTTGGAGCAACTAACACCATTCCTACCCTAAGCCTACCCACTTCTAAACAACATAAAACACGTATAAGACAAAATAAAAGTACAGTCACTGGTATTTATTGCAAACACGGACCAAAAACAGTAAAATATTAGAAACGTGTGTTCAATAATAAAGTGTTTATTTGTTAGGGGTAGGTGAACAGATATGTGCTGAATTAGAGACAGTAAAAGTGAGTGTAAAACATCATTGGTCTTAAAAAACACAAACAATGGTTCCGACACCGATGCTAAATCATATTCCCATATAAACATGGTAAAGAATATAATTATTCCTCAGCATTAGATCATAAACATTTCCTGTCATAAGTGTGTGCTATTCACTGAGTGAGCCCCTCTGGAGAAGCTCAACAGCTCCGTATTTTCCGGCCGTTAGATCCCCACGTTTGCTCATCCGTTACTCAGGCCATCAGTTCTGATGGACCTCTAATCCTCCCTCCCTAACATCTTACTTATTTTTATTGTTTGACAAAAACAACAGTAGATTTTCCTCATAGTTTTTGTCAACCAACACTAGTTTTAATTTAGTCAACATCTTGTTTTAGTCAGTGAAAAAAAGGTTGTTGGCAAAAATTAAAAGTGTAACTGGTGCATTGATGGCGCCGAACATGGCTGCCGTGTCGCGAGCCCCAAGGAAACTTTGCAGTTTTTCGTTTGTTTTATTTTTTATTGTTGTGCTGCGTGTTGGATTTTGTTTGTATAACGGTCTACGACAGACACACGCTTCTAAGCATAGGTTCCTACGTCGCGGAACGCGAACCGGACTTCGAGTTTTTGAATGCTGGCGCCCATTTTATGGACACCGCATCAGAGCCCTTTGTCTGGGCCGCACGGGCGCGACCAAAGAAATGTCGCCGGAAAAGAGGGAAGAGAGCCGGCGTCCTTGTAAGGCTCAGACGTCGTCCCCTCCGACCTCCTCTCCCAACCATTTTGCTGGCTAACGTTCAGTCACTGGACAACAAACTCTGTGAACTGCGGGCACGCATCTCATACCAACGAGAAACAAGGGACTGTTGCATTATTTGCCTCACAGAAACCTGGATGTCTGCAGTGGTTCCAGACTCAGCCATCGAACTTACGGGGTTCTCCGTGCACCGCTCGGACCGAACGAAAGAGCTCACGGGGAAAAGCAGAGGTGGGGGTGTTTGTTTATTTATCAACCACTCGTGGTGTGACGAAAGGAACCTACACTCCATTAAATCCTTCTGCTCCCCTGATCTGGAATTTCACATGCTTCTGTGTCGACCATGCTGGCTACCGAGAGAATTTACAGCAGTCATAATGACAGCGGTTTATATTCCTCCTCAAGCCAACACAGATCAGGCACTCAAGGAACTGTATGGGAATATAAGTGAGCAGGAAACCGCGTACCCAGATGCAGCGTTTATTGTTATGGGGGACTTTAACAAAGCTAACTTTAGAACAATAGCTCCAAAATACTTCCAACACATCACCATCAACACGCGCGGTGATCGAGTACTCGACCATTGTTACTCTCCTTTTCGGGATGCATACAAATCTCTCCCGCGCCCACCTTTCGGCAAATCAGATCACTCCTCCATCCTGCTCCTGCCTGCTTATAGGCAGAAACTGAAACGGGAAGCACCCGCCCTCAGGACCATTCAACGCTGGTCGGACCAATCAGACGCTACACTACAGGACTGTTTTGATCACGTGGACTGGGACATGTTCCGTGCAGCGTCTGATGACGACATTGAGGTGTACTCAGAGACTGTAATGTGTTTCATCAGGAAGTGTGTTGAAGATGTTGTACCGACACAAACAATTCGTATCTACCCCAACCAAAAACCGTGGATTAATAGCGATGTTCGAGCAGCCTTGTCTGCACGAACATCCGCTTTTAAATCCGGTAATGCTGATGATCGCAAACAAACCAGTTACGATCTCAGGAAATCCATCAAAGCCGCGAAAAGGCTATATAAAATCAAAGTTGAAGAACAATTCAACAACAACGATCCAAGAAGTATGTGGCAGGGAATCAGTAACATCACAGACTTTAAAGGGAATAAACCAGCTATGGTGAACATTGCCGCCTCTCTGCCGGATGAGCTTAATAACTTTTATGCTCGTTTCGAGGCTCACAACACTGCCCACACAGAGAGCGCTGCCGCGGCTGCTGCAGGAGACGCGAGTGCACTCACCGTATCCGTCGCGGATGTAACCAGATCCTTCCGACGGGTAAATATCCGCAAGGCAGCGGGTCCTGATGGCATTCCAGGCCGCGTGCTCCGAGCATGCGCATTCCAACTAGCCGGTGTCTTCACAGACATTTTCAACCGTTCCCTCTGTCTGTCTGTGGTTCCCTCGTGCTTTAAAAAATCCACCATTGTGCCCATACCAAAGAGAAGCAAAACCACCTGCTTAAATGACTGGAGGCCCGTAGCTCTCACACCCATTTACAGCAAGTGTTTTGAGAGACTCGTCAGAGACTACATCTGCTCTGTGCTGCCTTCCTCATTGGATCCACTACAATTTGCGTATCGTAGTAATCGTTCCACAGATGACGCTATTGCTTTCACCCTACACACTGCTCTCTCTCACCTGGAAAACAAGAACACCTATGTGAGAATGCTGTGTGTGGACTACAGCTCTGCATTTAACACCATAGTGCCCACTACACTTGTTGCAAAGCTCCAGAATCTGGGACTAAACAGATCTCTGTGCAGCTGGATCCTGGACTTCCTGACAGGCAGAAGTCAGGTGGTCAGAATGGGCAACAAAACGTCGTCCTCGCTGACCCTCAACACTGGTGCTCCTCAGGGCTGTGTCCTCAGCCCACTCCTGTACTCCCTGTACACACATGACTGTACAGCTACACACAGCTCCAACGTCATCGTCAAATTCGCCGATGACACAACGGTGATGGGCCTGATCACCGACAATGACGAAACGGCCTACAGAGAGGAGGTAAGCACCTTGACTAAATGGTGTCAGGAGAACCACCTCTCACTCAACACCGACAAGGAGCTGGTGGTGGATTTCAGGAGACAGAGCCGAAAACACAGACCCATCACCATCGACAAGACACCTGTGGAGCGGGTAAGCAGCTTTAAGTTCCTCGGCGTTAACATCAGCGAGGATCTCACCTGGACTGCACACACTGACGCAGTGCTCAAGAAGGCACATCAACGCCTCTTCTTCCTGAGACGGCTGAGGAAGTTTGGAATGAGCTCCAGCATCCTCAGATCGTTTTACACTTGCACTATAGAGAGCATCATGACGGGCTGCATCACTGCCTGGTTCGGAAACAGCACCGCTGGCAACCGTATATCTGTGAAGAGGGTCGTGCGAACTGCCAGCCACATTGTTGGAGGTGAGCTTCCCTCCCTCCAGGACATCTACACCAGGCGGTGTGTAAGGAAAGCCCGGAGGATCATCAGTGACTCCAGCCACCCGTCCCATAGACTGCTCTCTCTGCTGCCCTCAGGTAGACGTTTTCGCAGCATCCGATCCCGCACTAGCAGGCTTAGGGACAGCTTTTTCCCACAGGCTATTAGATTACTTAACATTCAAAAATAATACACTCACCATACTCCCACAATAAGGCATACCACACACCGCACTTAACTTTAAGAGTCAACACTGCACTATATACACACACACTGCATTTAACATCTACCTGTTACATCAGGCACATCCATCACATTTCTTCCAGTTCATGTACAATCTGTGGCACTTCAGCATTTTTATTTTTATGTGTATATATGTCAATACTGTAGTTTGTATATTCTGTGTAATTGCGTAAACAATGTATAGTGTAATGTGATGTTAACTGTGTGTATGTATATTGTGAGTATAATGTGTAGTGTAGCACTAACTGTAAGCATGCCAATGGTACACTGTGTGTACTGACTATGTATGTGCACATTGCACATTTTACCTGTTGAAGTTTGTATGGTTATATGTTAACTGTTTCTGCAAATTTCTGGAGCCTGCTCCCAAGAATTTCACTTACCGAGGCACATGTGCTGTGGTAATGTGACAATAAAAAAACTTGAACTTGAACTTGAACTTGAAAATTATGACAGAAATTATTCGTCAACGAAATTAACTGCTATATCTGGAGTCCCCAATGCCCAGCTATACACTGCAAAAAAAGCTTTTCTTAGTATTTTTGTTTTGTTTCTAGTCCAAACATCTAAAAATTCTTAAAACAAGAAGTATTTACTAGACAAGCAAAAGTAATTGTCTTGTTAACTCAAAATTGCCAATGGGGTGAACAAAATAATCTTAATTCAAACAGAAGACAAGTTTTGCTTACCCCATTGGCAGATTATTAACTTATTTTAAGCAAAAATGTCTCAGTTACGTATGTAACTCTCGTTCCCTGAAGGAGGAAACTGAGACATACGTCGGAACTGACCGACAAATTGGGATCTGGTTTCAGAGACCAATCTACTTTGAGTGTGTTAAAAACGAGCCAATGGAGATTGGCATGCGATCCTCCACCCCGTGGCGCGAGTATAAATAAGGAAGTGGAACGCTAGATCATTGCTTTTTTCTGCTGAGGAGCCAAACTAGTGGCTCGGCCTCCTAGCGGAAGCACAGCACCTGGCGATGGGACGTACTTCTACTTTTCCTCCTTCAGGGAACGAGGGTTACATACGTAACCGAGACGTTCCCTTTAAGTCGGTCACATTCAACGTACGTTGGAACTGACCGATGAATTGGGATCCCTACCAAAACGCCAGGAGGCTGGCCCTTCCAGCGTCCTGCTTGAGCACACTGGACCATCTTAGATGGTAGGGAAGTCAGGGCTCCATGCAGGGAGGTCAGTCACTGCTGTTTCTGCAAGACCCACTCAGCGTGACTATTGGATAACGCTGGGAAAGCCTGCCTCGGGAGATGGTACGCTGCGGCTACACGCCCTTCAGGGTAGGATTGGTGGCGGAATAATAATAATAATAATAATAATAATGCGTTCGATTTATATAGCGCTTTTCAAGGCACTCAAAGCGCTTTACATAGAAGGGGGGAATCTCCTCAACCACCACCAATGTGCAGCATCCACCTGGATGATGCGACGGCAGCCATATTGCACCAGAACGCTCACCACACACCAGCTGATTGGTGGAGAGGAGACCGAGTGATGAAGCCAATCAGGATATGGGGATTATTAGGAGGCCATGATGGACAGGGGCCAAATGGGCAAATTTGGCCAGGATGTCGGGGTTACACCCCTACTCTTTTTCCGAAAGACATCCTGGGATTTTTAATGACCAAAGAGAGTCAGGACCTCGGTTTAACGTCTCATCCGAAAGACGGTGCTCTTTGCAGTATAGAGTCCCCATCACTATACTGGGGTGTTAGGACCCACACAGACCACAGGGTGAGCACCCCCTGCTGGCCTCACTAACACCTCTACCAGCAGCTACCTGGTTTTCCCAGTTGGTCTCCCATCCAGGTACTGGCCAGGCTCAGCCCTGCTTAGCTTCAGTGGGAAACCAGTCTTGGGCTGCAGGGTGAAATGGCTGCTGGTGCTGGAATACACATAAGGACTAACCTGGCAGGGTAGGGCAACATATGGCAAGGGAAAGACACAGGGCTAGCTGAGTAGGGTCCCAAGACCCTAGAGCCAAGTCCCAAGAGGGTATCGAGTTTGGATCAGGAGGATTCATCCTCCTCGCACCTCTGGGGAACCTGACGATTAGGTTGTGCTTCCCTAAGTACTTACCTTCAACTGCGTCATGATACGCTGCTATTGCTGTGACGTACACTTTGAGGGTGGAGGGAGACAGCCTTTGCTCCAGCCCGTCTTGCAGGAAAGAAACCATGACACTGATTGAACACCTTCAGGAGTCTTCCCTGTGGGAAGAACACCATTCAATGAACAGGTTCTACTTCAAAGCGTAGAGGCGCCTCGTAGAGGGGGCAACTCCTCTGTGTGGGACAGTTTGCTCTTCTCTCAGTTAACCCGAAGGCCCAACAGGCTGAGGTGACTGAGCACCATGTCCCTGTGTTCGCACAACTGCTCCCGAGACTGGGCGAGCATGAGCCAGTCATCGAGATAGTTGAAGATGCGAACGCTGATTTCTCTGAGCAGACAAATGGGTGCCTCTGCGACTTTCGTGAAGACGCGAAGCGACAGGGACAGCCCGAAGGGCAGGACTTTGTACTGATTGATATGTCTTCCCCTCGAACGCAAAGCATAGGAATGGTCTGTGTCGAGGAAGGATAGAGGCATGAAAGTATGCATCCTTCAGGTCGATAACTGTGAACCAATCTTGGGGACGGATGCATTCGAAAATGTGTTTCTGCGTTAACATCCAGAATGGGAGCTTGTGCAGGGCGCGATTCAGGATGCGCAGGTCCAAGATTGGCCGTAACCCACCCCATTTCTTGGGTACAATGAAGTAGGAGCTGTGCAACCCTGACTTCATATCGGCTGGAGGAACCGGCTCGACCCCGTCCTTCGCCAGTAGGACCTCGATCTCTGACCGCAAAACCTGAGCATCGCTGCTTCGCACAGAAGTGAAGAGGATGCCCTTGTACTTGGGAGGCCGGTGAGCGAACTGAATCCCGTAGTTGAGTCTGATGGTAGAGTTGAGCCAGCGAGACAGCCTGGGGAGCGGAAACCAAACAAGCGGGACCAACAGCACCACAGACGTACTCGGGTGGGGCAGCGAGGTGGAATAGACAGACCCGACTCGGGAGGCCGGGAGGCGGAGTATTCCAGGGTAGGGCAGAGTGTGGGTGAGAAGGCCCGGAGGTGTTCTCTGTCACTGACACTGCCACCCCCTGGCAAGGGGAGGGAAGGAAAGAAGTGGCAAGGCCCGGGGGCATCGCACACCACCAACCTGGCCCTCTTGGGGCCCAGAGAGAGAGGAAACTGCTTTTTTATTGATAAAGTAGGCAGAGATGTTATAAAACCAGTCGGGACCCCCGGTCCTCTTCCGGGGGTTGGGGGAAGGATGCGGACATCATCTCCCTCAGAGCAGCTCCTGTTCTCCTTGGGCTGCCCGTCTCAGGGCCGCTTGCGTTTGCACTTGCCTGCCGGTTTAGCGTTGAGAAACCAGACCTTGTTGGAATCAAGCATGTCTGCCAGGTTCAGCCACAGGTTGCGTTCCTGGACCACCAAATTGGACATCGCTCGACTCAGGCAGCTTGCGTTGACTTTCGTCGCCCTGAGAGTGAGGTGCGTCGCCGCACACAGTTCCTGCATAACGCCCTGGTCGGAACTACCCTTATGCAATTCCATGAGCGCTTTGGCCTGGTGGACCTGCAGGAGCGCCATGGTATGCAGAAATGATGCGGCTTCCCCGCAGGATGTGTAAGCCTTGCCCGTTAGACCAGACAAGAATTTACATGCCCGGTCTTGGGACACAGATGCATCACCACCGTCCGCTTGACTGAGGGGATTCCCACTTAACTCTTAGCCGCACCACCATTAAGGGTAGTGAGGATGGATGAGTCAGTCGATCGCTAGCGAGCACTGAAAGGCACTGCCCACGACTATGTGATCTCCTGATGCACTTCTGTGACAACCGCAGCACACACAGTACAATAGTGCAATCCTGTGTGAGCACTCAAAAACGGGAACGCCCAGCGAACCAACAATTGTGCTTGATCTCCGTTGAAGCGGCCACCCGCTGAGACGCGCCGGCACACCCGCACTGGAAGCACTAGATCCTCTCATGAGACGCAAACAAAAGAAACACTCTTCATAGACACAGCAACAACACTGTTCTGCTCCGAAGTAGAAAGCAATGATTTAGCATTCCACTTCTTTGTTTATACCCGCGCCACGGGGCGGAGCGTGGAATGTGTGGATGCCATGCCAATCTCCATTGGCTCGTTTTTAACACGCTCAAAGTAGATTGGTCTCTGAAACCAGATCCCAATTCATCGCCAGTTCTGACGTACGTCAAACATGACCAACTGAAAGGGAACTCTCTTAATTTTGAGTTATTTTTTTCCAAAACAAGAAAATTATTTTTACTTGTCAATTAAATGTTTCTTAATGTTAGAATTTTTAGATATTTTGACTAGAACCAAGACAAAAATACTAAGTAAGAAGTTTGTTTGCAGTGCATTCGCTAATGTGCAGTTATAAACACAGTGAAATATAATGCAATGTGCTCGACTCGACCCTCAGAGACAAATAAATGAATTACTTTAGTATCGGACATGCTTTAGGTGATGCACTCGTAGAAAATTGCAGAGTTCATCACGTTAATCCGACCTCTAGCCGCTGGCAGAGTTTATCTATTCAAACTACACTGCAAAAAATGCTTTTCTTGCTTAGTATTTTTTTTTTTTTTTTTTAAGTCCAAAAAATCTAAAAACTCTTACATCAAGAAGTATTTACTAGACAAGCTATAGGAAAAAAATAGGAAAAAAATAACTGAAAATGAAGAGAGTTTTTCCTTAAAATAAGATAAATAATCTGCCAATGGGGTGAGAAAAATAATCTTAATTCAAACAGAAAACAAGATTATTTTTCTCACACCATTGGCAGATTATGTTGCTTATTTTAAGCAAAAACACTAATTTTGAGTTATTTTCCCCCAAAACAAGATAAAAACTTTTGCTTGTCTAGTAAATGCTTCTTAATGTAAGCATTTCTAGATTTTAAACAAGTTAATTGAACTTAAAACAAGACAAAAATACTAAGTAAGAACAGCATTTGTTGCAGTGTTATTCCTACCGCACAGTTAAGACCTGTGCTCTTATATCACTTTACAGGGGTTTCTGCAGAGATTTCTGACACAATTCACTTTAAAGGTTTGCAAAAATAATATCCTTCTATAAAGCAATTTATTAAAGAGTTTTTGGGCTGTTGGGGCAGAGCTCATTGGGATTGATATGCCTTCAGCAGATGTCTGCTAATCATATGACTAATATAAATGAGCTGAAAAACACAAACGGTGAAAACTATTATTTGCCCATTTACCGTAGGATGGCTGTGCAACGGAGCTCATTCGAGGGCAAGAATGGTGACAAATAATGCCACGAAACGCTAGCATTGACACATTCTGAGATTACCGTCATTTATATCAGTTAAAGGAGAAAATACATGATTAAGGAGATGTAAAAGTGCAAGGGAAGAGGCGAAGTGGCGGTTTTCATAGATCAGAGCAAAGGTAAAGCTTGGTGTGTTTCCTCGCACCGCCGCTATAAATAACGTCCAAAGGCCAAAGTCATTAACCTTTTAGAGCTTGGCCAGGCGGGTTACAATCAGAGGAGCAAGAGAGAGGAGGTAATAGAGATGATCTCGGCAAAACAATCACCTCTCACGTGACAGAATGAGGGGGTGAATAGAGAACGGAAATTAACCAAAGATTATTAGGCACGAGGAGCTAAAGACAAAGGCAAAGGCAGGGGAGAAAAATGCAGCAAAGTTTGAAGCGCTTGATTCCGCTGAGCTCCCCTTTCTGGTGTAAGGTATATTGGGAGTTGTTTAGAAGAGGCCACAGATGTTGGTTCACGAAAGGTTCAGCCATTATCCAGAGCCACAGCCGGCCGGGGGACTAACCGTTCTCATCAACGCCGGCACAGGCCCCAATGATTTCCACATCAAGACACCTGATGTACAGCTCCACCATCCACCAATCACTCGCACATATCGATCCACCCTTAAATCAGCCTTGCCTGCTTTCTACCATGAGCAATAATTAAAAAGGCAGCCATTGATTATAACTAATATTATGAGAGATCAGGATGTACACATGCTTCATGTTTCTGAGCCATGCTTTTCTTCCGCTGGATTCAGTTTGGGAAGGCAATCTAAAGCGGAATAAACAGCATCTCGGATTCCTCCAAACGGCGTCCGTCCGTTGTCAGATTATATCTGAGTTTATCACAAAAGAAAGGGATGACCATGATTCAGTGTGATTTATGCTTTTAACTGAAACTCCACAAGCTTTTTTGTTTCTTTGTGAAAATGACTCTATTCTTTATATTTTTGAGTTACGAGGTTGCCTTATAATTTTGAGTTTGAGTTTATTCAATGAACATTTTTGAGAATCGACATCCTTTATTCAAATATTATTAAGCATATTGTGTATGTTTGTGTTATTTGTGATGACGCAGCCAGATGTGCTATTTTCATGATTTAAAAAAAATGTATGTGGTTCAGATGCAATAATATTTTGAGTTTCTATTTAATACATCAATTTTTTTTTACACCAAAACTTGAATTTTTAATTTCAATGAACTCAAAATTTTAAGTTAAACCAACAAAATAAAATAAGGTGTTACAGTCACAATGACAGATTACACAAAAACATTACATTAAATAAAACGATGCAACCTCGCCAGTAATCCCAGCTCACTCATCACATGTTACTGCTGTTATTCATCATAGAGCATTATTTCTGTCTTTCCAGAGAAACGATATTCTAAAAAGGCGTCTCTAATGCCACTGTGAGATTATTTATATCTAAGTTTATAAATAAAATATAAAAGGATGACGATGAGCTAAGGTGTTTTATGTTTTTAATTGAAACTCCACAAGCATTTTTGTTTAATATCTATATTCCTGTGTCTAAAAAGTTCTCAGCCGGTGTTATAGTCACAATAATACATTACACAAAGACATACAAAAATATTTTTAAATGACACAACCTCGCCAATAATCCCAGCTATTAAATGATATTTTTACTGCTGTTTTATATCACAGAGCATTTGTTCTGTCTTTCCAGATAATCTGTGATCTAGAAAGACGTCTCTACACTTACGAAACAACAATATATGGCAGTATATTGGAAAATATCATGCAATACATTAGGCAATATATTCACATATATGGGATTTAATATTTATATTTTCCAATATATTGTAATATATTGAAAGCAGCAATCATTTGTATATTTTGCAATATATTGCTTGAATATATAATATATTTTATAATAACATCAATATACATTTCAAGTAATATATTGGTAAATATATTTTCCTTTTGTAAGGGAAATGTCATTGTGAAATTATTTATATTTAAGTTTATTTCAAAAAGAGATGATGATTAAATTATGAGTTTTATGTTTTTAATTGAAAGTCCACAGGCATTTTTGTTTAATATCTATTTTCCTTTGTGTAAAAAAAATACTCTATTCTTTGTACACTGTAAAAAAAAAAATATTTAAGAAATAAGTTACCTGGTTGCCTTAAAGTTTTGAATTTGAGTTAATACAATGAACATTTTTGAGAAACGACAACCTTTATTCAAATGTTATTATAAGATTTTGTAAGCATATTGGGTAATTGTGTGTGTGTTTTATCTGTGATGACGCAGCCAAATTGTGCTATTTTCATGATTTATCACATTTTTTATGTGGTTCAGATACAATAATATTTGGAGTTTCTATTTATTAAACCAATTTCCTTCATTGTATCGACTCAAATGTTTAATTTCAATAAACTCAAAAATGTTAAGGCAACCAGGTTACTCACTTTTTTAAGTTAAACCAACAGTGTTTTTTTTACAGTGTACACATGGTTGCCTTAACATTTTGAGTTCATTGTAATTAAACATTTGAGTCGATACAATGAACATTTTAAGAATCGGCAACCTTTATTCAAATAGTATTAAAAGATTTAGTAAGCATATTGCGTAATTGTGTTTTATTTGTAATAATACAGTGACACATGCCACATTGTGCTATTTTCATGATTTATCAGATTTTTATGTGGTTTAGATTAAATAATATTTTGAGTTTCTATTTATTAAACCAATTTCCTTCATTGTATCAACTCAGCTTTTTAATTTCAATGAACTCAAAAGGTTAAGGCAACCAGGTTACTTACTTTTTAGTTAAACCAACAAAACAATGTTACAGTGTAGGTGTACAGTCACAACGATATATTACACAAAAACACGACACAACCTCACCAATAATCCCAGCTAACACATTACATCTTTACTGCTGTTTTTATTTTATTTTTTTATCACAGGGCATTTTTTCCATCTTTCCAGAGAAACCGTGATCCAGAAAGGCGTCTCTAATGCCATTATAAGGCGAGCGGCAGCCACCGAAGCATGAATAAAAGCAGACAGGACTGAATCAAGGGCATCCGTGATCGGCTTTAACACAATCACACAAACGGCTGAAGCCTCGGTCAAAGGTTTGCGGCTCGACGGTGATTGTGTGTCAAGGAAACACCGTGAGGCGAGCTATGGGACCAGAACGGATATTGATATGAGTAAATTGATATTGATATGGATTTGAATTGATATAGATCGGGGTTTGGAAGTAGTATAATAAAGAGTTCTTGAAGATAAACTGTGGTCAGACAATCGATGAGGATTGTGACAGTCTTGTATAAGAGATGATGAATCCAGTCAATGTGCACATTAAATGTTTATTATTATTATTATTAGATAAACTATTAGAGCTGCTTTGACCTTTATGATTCAGTTTCATGTTAGCATTTAGTTAACCCATTTTGTCCGTTAATTCTATAAAGGAAAAGTTGCTCTCTCCATCCGTTGTCATATTCAGACAGTTATGCAAAATCAGCCAAATGAGCAGAAGCTGGTTGTGATTCAGGGGGAAATACTGCCATCTAGTGCCTCCACAAACCCTCCCCTCACGTTCGAGATACTTCAGATTAATAACCGGATGTGCTGCATGCGTGTCATATTAATCTACAACAAAACGCCATATTAATATAACATGCGCTGTATGACGATATAATAATAGTCATTTATGATTAACACACATCCTCCAGGTCATGTTTGAAGCGGATGCACCAAGGCTGTTTTGTTCTCCTCATTCCCTGAGCATCCGACTTGGTGAACAAACGCCACTCTAATGATGGAAGCCCGCAGAGGCAAGACCACTGCATTTCAGGTCACATTTAATCAGATTTGTTGCCATAAAAATTAAAAAGAGTCTCAATTAGAGCTTTTAGAGAAATGCTTACAATGTATTTGGCCCCTCTTAGCTTCCTATAACTGGATTTTAGCGGAAATGTAATCCTAATGTTCTTCTGCCATCTCAGGGTCATTGACTCCGCCATGAACTCCAGATTAAGGGAAAATGTCTATCGTTTCACCAACTACAGCGCCGTGTTCATTCCCATATGTGCTGTATATAATAATAATAATAATAATAATAATAATAATAATGATGATGTGAAGGGAAATTCACTGATCAGGTGAAGAGAATAACACTGATTATCTCTGGGATATATTCGGCAGCAAGTGAACATTTAGTCCTCAGAGTTGATGTGTGTGAAGCAGGAGAAATGGGCAAGCGTAAGGATTTGAGCGAGTTTGGCCAGATTGTGACGGCTAGACGACTGGGTCAGAGCATCTCCAAAACTGCAGCTCTTGTGGGCTGTTCCCGGTCTGCAGTGGTCAGTATCTATCAAAAGTGCTCCAAGGAAGGACCAGTGGAGAACCGGCCACAGGGTCATGGGTGGCCAAGGCTCATTGATGACCGTGGGGAGCGAAGGCTGGCCCGTGGGGTCCGATCAAACAGACGAGCTACTGGAGCTCAAACTGCTCCAGAAGTTAATGCTGGTTCTGATAGAAAGCTGGCAGAATACACAGAGCATCAAAAGGGGGACCAACACAATTTTAGGAAGGTGGTCATAATGTTATGCCTGATTGGTGGAGTGAACAGCACTGCTGGTAATGACGGTAATAAAGTGTGAAGGGTTTTTGAATTTCTAATTTTGAGCTGGATTTTGGCATTTGGTCAAGACAAATATCCTCGGTTTGACTGAAAATAGTGTATAAATATACATTGATCCATATGCTAAATCAATAAGTAAAGCGGGACCATGGCCGTATCCAGCTGTGAGGACCACACCTCGGTATTTCCCTGAGGTGGATATGATAAATGTTGTGAAATAAATGTATTAGCACTACTTTAGCACAGCACCAAGAGCTTCTCATCGGAGCTGCCTATTATAGGCTGGATTATATTATATCTGCGATGATGACCAATCAAATCAATCAAAGCAGCGGCTTTACACTCACAGGAGATGCTCAGCCTGTAAACGGACATGAAGCGTGATGCAGATACACAAACCTAACACCTGACAGCTGTTTTAGGATAGACATGTTTAACCAAATTATGATAAAAACGTCTCATTTTGCCATTTCTATTTAAAAAATAGGCTTATAAATCAAGGGATTCATCAGTGTAAAAATATATTGTTGCTTTAACTTTAAAAAGTGAGTAACCTGGTTGCCTTCAAATGTTGAGTTTATTGAAACATTTTTTTTTTAAGTTGATACAATGAAGGACATTTGTTTAATAAATAGAAACTCAAAATATTATTGTATCTGAACCACATAAAAATGTGATAAATCATGAAAATAGCACAATTTGAATAAAGGTTGTCGAATCTCAAAAATGTTCGATGTATTAACTCGATGTAATTTTTTATTTTAATGAACTTGGAAACCAGAGAACTTATTTTTGAAAGAATGTTTTACAGTGATGTGACTAATGTATTTTTTCTAATGTCACTCATATTTTTGGTCAATGTCAGGGAAACGAAACATGATGAAGCGGATTTGATCAGAAATGTCTCCGTTTGTAAATCCACTCGAGAGTCTTTATTTTTGTCCACATTAATTTTGCTGGTACAGTTATGTGTTTTTGTTTCATTATTAAAGTGTAGAACTGTTCCTTGATTTACCCTGAGAGAGTGAAGTGTGAAAGCATGCCCTATAGGCGCGGTGCAGGCTAACAGCAGCGGATGATAGGCTAACATGCCATCTGATATAATGTTCAAACATAAATACTAATATTTTCAATAAAAATGAACAATTTATTTTTGTAAAATACAGCTATACATAATTAATAGGCACACTTTCTGAACATTGACTTATTCACATTTTTCTTATGGTTTCTCAGTCAATTCACAAAAGAATACAATTTTTATACATTTCTTGGGCCTTCAAACGTTTTAAAAATGCTCGTATGTAGATCAGAAATACCTAAATTTTCCTGAACCCCCCTAACCACCTCAGATTGGAGACCTCGCTGATTTTAAAGCCCTTATTTTAATACAGCTATTCTAGCGGTTACATTTTGATCAAGAAAACACACTAAAATTTACTGTCGGTTTAAATGTGTTAATTACATTATTAAACCCAACTCAAACATAACAGGTCCATATTTGACTTAAACATAACCTTATTTATAATATCATATTTGACAGTATTATACTGGATCGCGTAAACGAGCCGAAACCTTCTGATCATGTTACTGTTATACTGTCATACTGTAGCTTGTCCAGCATTAAATCGACCCAGTGATGAGCAACAGCACTGAGTGAAGCTCCTGTTGGTTTGGTTGCTCCGCTGATGTGTGTGTTCTCCAAACTGTTATCTGCTCAGTGATGCCAATTACCAACACCCCCAAATTAACCTCACCCCCCGACAACTACACTTCAACAGAAATTGAATTTGGCAGACTACATTTTTTTTAGATGTGATCAGTCACTAGAAAATGTTCAATTGGAGACTTGAATTATTTTACAGTGTAACAATTCTTAAATCAAGATGGGACATACAATATGTGTTCTTGTTTTGTTGAAACTAAAATATAAATGAAGAGAGTTTTTGCTTAAAACTCAAAATGATCTGCCAATGGAGTGAGAAAAATAATCTTATTTCTGTTTGGGACGGAAACAAGAAACAAGATTTCAATCAGAAATAAGATTATTTTTCTCACCCCATTGGCAGATCATTTTGCCTGTTTTAAGCAAAAACTCTCTTCATTTAGATTTTATTTTCAACAAAACAAGAACCAATATCTTATGTCGTTTTAGTTATCTAGTATTTTTTTTTTTATATTTAGGACACAAGAAAAAAATACTAAATAAGAAGAGCATTTTTCTTCAGTGTGTGACGGTTTATCCGCTCTTCTACATTCTTCAGCTGTTGAAACATCAACCCTGCGACGTGAAGGCGCGATGAGATATTGCTGCAGATAAAGCTGTTAAATTCAGATTAGCTTGGAAAATGCCCTGTCAGCCTGCAGTCAAACATGATGCTGCGCAAAAAAACACATGCTCAGACACACACACACACACACACACACACACACACACACACACGCACACACACACACACACACACACACACACACATTTTAAACAAATGCGTATACTTAGACACAAACAAATAGGCTGTACTTTGGAGATATCAGCTGTTATCAGCATCCGTCCCCAGGCGCTATGCTAACAGCCTCCTCTACAAGCCAATTTACAAGGATCTGGTCATGTTTGCATTAGCCTCTTCCTCGAGCATGAACAGAGTGTGGCTATATGAATAATTCAGTCGAGCTCCTGGCCATTAGCATGTTTCCCTTCAATAAAGTGATAATAGGTTATCATCTGTGAAATGGAAATTGCATAACAAAGACAGAGAAAATGTCTGCTGTTACACCAAAGAAAATTAATTTCACAGCACATCTGCTCCACAAAGCCTGACCTGCGAAGGCAAAGTGAGATAAACGCACCGCCTCAATAATTAGATTAGCATTCCTGCTCGCAGGCGGGAATCTTCAGTCCTCCAAACACCTCCGTTTGCAATAATGAAGCGACTCGACTAATTATGCAAAGTTGAAAACGTATTGTATTACCTTATTATATTAAGCAAATGATGCATGGATCATACACGCTGCCTTTGCTTGAGCAATAATAGCTGGGCTCCTTGCAAACATAAGGCAATAATCACTAACCGTGGCGTTTAGCTTTAAACTGCCTCACGAAGAAGAGCAACTTTCACAGGCGTCTGAGCGTGTGTTTCTCTCTATCACATTTACAACGGATTCCTTGTCATTCTACAGAAGAAAGTGAATTTAATTGATTGCCAAATTTGCCTGGTAGCCATGGTTTATTTCTGCTGATGGAGAGACGGATGGAAACCTAGGGCTGTAATCTGTGGCCGGTTACCACGGTTACTGATGATGCTCACCTGTTTCTTGTTTAGCCCGCTTTGGTTCTTTAGTCTTTTGCTCAAGCTTGTCTGGATGTTCCTATGTTTCACTTATTATGATCAGCCAACGTACCGCTATTGGTACTGTCCTCACTTTAGATGAGCTCACAGAAATACTGTCTAAATGCAACCCAGGCTCATTGGAAATACGTGACTCTGCCTACATTTTTGCAACACCCTAATTATGTACCTCCAGGTACGTTTACCTGCACTTTTTGGGTGAAACGTCCACCGGAGGCGCCAAGTGGTAATATTATTTCTCCATTCCACATGCGCAACATGACATCATGACTTCGCGTAAACATACACACGGTATAAAAGTATTAACTCATGTTGCATTCCAGGTCTTCTGAAGTCGTACGATATCTTCATGTGAAGAACAGAGTTGATCTTGATGTTTTAGTTGTTGAAATAATGATCCCGCTCCTTTGTGAACAGAACACACACACACTCGTTTATTCATATTTCTGATTCAAATGATGCGCACAAGTTTTAATGACGCGATCAGTCACGAGACACACGACAGCCAATGCTGTCAAAGCTGACCTGACGTTTCTTCCGGCGGCAATATTTGAAATGTATTATTAATGTCTGGCGGATGGACTCGACGTTCTGATCGCTTTTGGGGATTTTCTTCACACAAATCAATCGTTTGGCCTCAGAACACTTGGAATATTTGTACTTTCCAAATACACAAATGGGTAATGGGTTTATAATGGATAGATGCACTTTTATGATGGATAGATACACTTTTATGATGGATGGACAGACTTTTATGATGGATAGATGCACTTTTATAATGAACAGATGCACTTTTATGATGGATAGATGCACTTTTATGATGGATGGACAGACTTTTATGATGGATAGATGCACTTTTATAATGAATAGATGCACTTTTATGATGGATAGATGCACTTTTATGATGGATGGATGCACTTTTATGATGGATAGATGCACTTTTATGATGGATAGATGCACTTTTATGATGGATAGATGCACTTTTATGATGATAGATGCACTTTTATGATGGATGGATGCACTTTTATGATGGATAGATGCACTTTTATGATGGATGGATGCACTTTTATGATGGATGGATGCACTTTTATGATGGATAGATGCACTTTTATGATGGATAGATGCACTTTTATAATGAACAGATGCACTTTTATGATGGATAGATGCACTTTTATGATGGATGGACAGACTTTTATGATGGATAGATGCACTTTTATAATGAATAGATGCACTTTTATGATGGATAGATGCACTTTTATGATGGATGGATGCACTTTTATGATGGATAGATGCACTTTTATGATGGATAGATGCACTTTTATGATGGATAGATGCACTTTTATGATGATAGATGCACTTTTATGATGGATGGATGCACTTTTATGATGGATAGATGCACTTTTATGATGGATGGATGCACTTTTATGATGGATGGATGCACTTTTATGATGGATAGATGCACTTTTATGATGAATAGATGCACTTTTATGATGAATAGATGCACTTTTATGATGAATAGATGCACTTTTATGATGAATAGATGCACTTTTATAATGAATAGATGCACTTTTATGATGATAGATGCACTTTTATGAGGGATGGATGCACTTTTATGATGAATAGATGCACTTTTATGATGGATGGATGCACTTTTATGATGGATAGATGCACTTTTATAATGAATAGATGCACTTTTATAATGAATAGATGCACTTTTATGATGGATGGACAGACTTTTATGATGGATAGATGCACTTTTATGATGATAGATGCACTTTTATGAGGGATGGATGCACTTTTATGATGAATAGATGCACTTTTATGATGGATGGATGCACTTTTATGAGGGATGGATGCACTTTTATGATGAATAGATGCACTTTTATGATGGATAGATGCACTTTTATGAGGGATGGATGCACTTTTATGATGAATAGATGCACTTTTATGATGGATGGACAGACTTTTATGATGGATAGATGCACTTTTATGATGGATGGATGCACTATTATGATGGATGAATGCACTTTTATGATGATGGATGCACTTTTATGATGGATAGATGCACTTTTATGATGGATGGATGTACTATTATGATGGATGAATGCACTTTTATGATGATGGATGCACTTTTATGATGGATAGATGCACTTTTATGATGGATGGATGCACTTTTATGATGGATGAATGCACTTTTATGATGATGGATGCACTTTTATGATGGATAGATGCACTTTTATGATGGATGGATGCACTTTTATGATGGATGGATGCACTTTTATGATGATGTATGCACTTTTATGATGGATAGATGCACTTTTATGATGGATGGATGCACTTTTATGATGGATGAATGCACTTTTTGATGGATAGATGCACTTTTATGATGGATGGATGCACTTTTATGATGGATGGATGCACTTTTATGATGATGTATGCACTTTTATGATGGATAGATGCACTTTTATGATGGATGGATGCACTTTTATGATGATGTATGCACTTTTATGATGGATAGATGCACTTTTATGATGATGTATGCACTTTTATGATGGATAGAAAAACTTTTATGATGGATAGATGCACTTTTATGATGATGTATGCACTTTTATGATGGATGGATGCACTTTTATGATGATGTATGCACTTTTATGATGGATGGATGCACTTTTATGATGATGGATGCACTTTTATGATGGATAGATGCACTTTTATGATGGATGGATGCACTTTTATGATGGATGGATGCACTTTAATGATGGATAGATGCACTTTTATGATGATAGATGCACTTTTATGATGGATGGATGCACTTTTATGATGGATGGATGCACTTTTATGATGATAGATGCACTTTTATGATGGATAGATGCACTTTTATGATGGATAGATGCACTTTTATGATGATAGATGCACTTTTATGATGGATGGATGCACTTTTATGATGGATGGATGCACTTTTATGATGGATGGATGCACTTTTATGATTGATTGATGCACTTTTATGATGGATGGATGCACTTTTATGATGGATGGATGCACTTTTATGATGGATGGATGCACTTTTATGATGGATAGATGCACTTTTATGATGGATGGATGGATGGATGGATGGATGGACTTTTATGATGGATGGATGCACTTTTATGATGAATGGATGGATGGACTTTTATGATGGATGGATGCACTTTTATGATTGATGGATGCATTTTAATGATGAAAGATACACTTTCATGATGGATGGATGCACTTTTATGATGGATAGATACACTTTTATGATGGATGGATGCACTTTTATGATGGATAGATGCACTTTTATGATTGATGGATGCACTTTTATGATGGATGGATGCACTTTTATGATGGAGGGATGCACTTTTATGATGGATGGGTGCACTTTTATGATGGATGGGTGCACTTTTATGATGGATGGATGGATGGACTTTTATGATGGAGGGATGCACTTTTATGATGGATGGATGGATGGACTTTTATGATGGATGGGTGCACTTTTATGATGGATGGATGGATGGACTTTTATGATGGAGGGATGCACTTTTATGATGGATGGATGCACTTTTATGATGGATGGATGCACTTTTATGATGGATGGATGCACTTTTATGATGGATGGATGCACTTTTATGATTGATGGATGCACTTTTATGATGGATGGATGCACTTTTATGATGGAGGGATGCACTTTTATGATGGATGCACTTTTATGATGGATGGGTGCACTTTTATGATGGATGGGTGCACTTTTATGATGGATGGATGGATGGACTTTTATGATGGAGGGATGCACTTTTATGATGGATGGATGGATGGACTTTTATGATGGATGGGTGCACTTTTATGATGGATGGGTGCACTTTTATGATGGATGGGTGCACTTTTATGATGGATGGATGGATGGACTTTTATGATGGAGGGATGCACTTTTATGATGGATGGATGGATGGACTTTTATGATGGAGGGATGCACTTTTATGATGGATGGATGGATGGACTTTTATGATGGATGGATGCACTTTTATGATGGATAGATGCACTTTTATGATTGATGGATGCACTTTTATGATGGATGGATGCACTTTTATGATGGAGGGATGCACTTTTATGATGGATGGGTGCACTTTTATGATGGATGGGTGCACTTTTATGATGGATGGATGGATGGACTTTTATGATGGAGGGATGCACTTTTATGATGGATGGATGGATGGACTTTTATGATGGATGGGTGCACTTTTATGATGGATGGATGGATGGACTTTTATGATGGAGGGATGCACTTTTATGATGGATGGATGCACTTTTATGATGGATGGATGCACTTTTATGATGGATGGATGCACTTTTATGATGGGTGGATGCACTTTTATGATTGATTGATGCACTTTTATGATGGATGGATGCACTTTTATGATGGATGGATGCACTTTTATGATGGATGGATGCACTTTTATGATGGATAGATGCACTTTTATGATGGATGGATGGATGGATGGATGGATGGACTTTTATGATGGATGGATGCACTTTTATGATGAATGGATGGATGGACTTTTATGATGGATGGATGCACTTTTATGATTGATGGATGCAATTTAATGATGAAAGATACACTTTCATGATGGATGGATGCACTTTTATGATGGATAGATACACTTTTATGATGGATGGATGGACTTTTATGATGGATGGATGCACTTTTATGATGGATAGATGCACTTTTATGATTGATGGATGCACTTTTATGATGGATGGATGCACTTTTATGATGGAGGGATGCACTTTTATGATGGATGGGTGCACTTTTATGATGGATGGGTGCACTTTTATGATGGATGGATGGATGGACTTTTATGATGGAGGGATGCACTTTTATGATGGATGGATGGATGGACTTTTATGATGGATGGGTGCACTTTTATGATGGATGGATGGATGGACTTTTATGATGGAAGGATGCACTTTTATGATGGATGGATGCACTTTTATGATGGAGGGATGCACTTTTATGATTGATAGATGCACTTTTATGATGGATGGATGCACTTTTATGATGGATGGATGCACTTTTATGATGGATGGACTTTTATGATGGATGGATGCACTTTTATGATTGATAGATGCACTATTATGACGGATAGATGCACTTTTATGATGGATGGATGCACTTTTATGATGGAGGGATGCACTTTTATGATGGATGGATGCACTTTTATGATGGATGGATGCACATTTATGATGGAGGGATGCACTTTTATGATGGATAGATGCACTTCTATGATGGATAGATGCACTTTTATGATGGAAGGGTGCACTTTTATGATGGATGGATGCACTTTTATGATGGATGGATGCACTTTTATGATGGATGGATGCACTTTTATGATGGAGGGATGCACTTTTATGATGGATAGATGCACTTTTATGATGGATGGATGGATGCACTTTTATGATGGATGGATGCACTTTTATGATGGATGGATTCACTTTTATGATGGATAGATGCACTTTTATGATGGATGGATGCACTTTTATGATGGAGGATGCCCTTTTATGATGGATGGGTGCATTTTTATGATGGATGGATGGATGCACTTTTATGATGGATGGATGCACTTTTATGATGGATGGATGCACTTTTATGATTGATAGATGCACTTTTATGATGGATGGATGCACATTTATGACTAATAGATGCACTTTTATGATTGATGGATGCACTTTTATGATGGAGGGATGCAATTTAATGATGGAGGGATGCACTTTTATGATGGATGGGTGCACTTTTATGATGGATGGATGCACTTTTATGATGGAGGGATGCACTTTTATGATGGATGGATGCACTTTTATGATGGATGGGTGCACTTTTATGATGGATTGATGCACTTTTATGATGGATGGATGCACTTTTATGATGGATTGATGCATTTTTATGATGGATGGATGCACTTCTATGATGGATGGATGCACTTTTATGATGGATGGATGCACTTCTATGATGGATGGATGCACTTTTATGATGATAGATGCACTTTTATGATGGATGGATGCACTTTTATGATGGATAGATGCACTTTTATGATGGATGGATGCACTTTTAAAATGGATGGATGCACTTTTATGATGGACAGATGCAATTTTATGGTGGATGGATGCACTTTTATGATGGATGGATGCGCTTTTATGATGGATGGATGCGCTTTTATGATGGATAGATGCACTTTTATGATGGATGGATGCGCTTTTATGATGGATGGATGCACTTTTATGATGGATGGATGCGCTTTTATGATGGATGGATGCAGTTTTATGATGGATGGATGCACTTTTATAATGGATGGGTGCACTTTTATGATGGATGGATGCACTTTTATGATGGATGGATGCACTTTTATGATGGATAGATGCACTTTTATGATGGATGGATGCAATTTTATGGTGGATGGATGCACTTTTATGATGGATGGATGCGCTTTTATGATGGATGGATGAACTTTCATGATGGATGGATGCACTTTTATGATGGATGGATGCACTTCTATGATGGATGGATGCACTTTTATGATTGATAGATGCACTTTTATGATGGATGGATGGATGGATGCACTTTTATGATCATAGATGCACTTTTATCGTGGATGGATGCACTTTAATGGTGGATGGATGCACTTTTCTGATTGATAGATGCACTTTTATGATGGTTAGATGGACGGATGCACTTTTATGATCATAGATGCACTTTTATGGTGGATGGATGCACTTTTCTGATCATAGATGCACTTTTATGGTGGATGGATGCACTTTTATGATTGATAGATGCACTTTTACGATGGATGGATGCGCTCTTATGATGGATGGATGCACTTTTATGATGGATGGGTGCACTTTTATGATTGATAGATGCACTTTTATGGTGGATGGATGCACTTTTATGATGGATGGATGCGCTCTTATGATGGATGGATGCACTTTCATGATGGATGGATGCACTTTTATGATGGATGGATGCACTTCTATGATGGATGGATGCACTTTTATGATTGATAGATGCACTTTTATGATGGATGGATGGATGGATGCACTTTTATGATGGATGGATGCACTTTTATGATGGATGGATGGATGGATGCACTTTTATGATGGATGGATGCACTTTTATGATCATAGATGCACTTTTATGGTGAATGGATGCACTTTTATGATTGATAGATGCACTTTTATGATGGATAGATGGACGGATGCACTTTTATGATCATAGATGCACTTTTATGGTGGATGGATGCACTTTTATGATGGATAGATGCACTTTTATGATGGATAGATGCACTTTTATGATGGATAGATGCACTTTTATGATGGATGGATGAATGCACTTTTATGATGGATGGATGCACTTTTATGATGGATGGATGCACTTTTAAGATGGATAGATGCACTTTTATGACGGATGGATGCACTTTTATGACTGATAGATGCACTTTTATGATGGAGGGATGCAATTTAATGATGGAGGGATGCACTTTATGATGGATGGGTGCACTTTTATGATGGATGGATGCACTTTTATGATGGATAGATGCAATTTTATGATGGAAGGATGCACTTTTATGATGGATAGATGCACTTTTATGATCATAGATGCACTTTTATGATGGATGGTTGCACTTTTATGATGGATGGATTCACTTTTATGATGGATAGATGCACTATTATGATGGATAGATGCACTTTTATGATGGATAGATGCACTTTTATGATGGATAGATGCACTTTTATGATGGATGGATTCACTTTTATGATGGATAGATGCACTTTTATGATGGATAGATGCACTTTTATGATGGATGGATGAATGCACTTTTATGATGGATGGATGCACTTTTATGATGGATGGATGCACTTTTATGATGGATAGATGCACTTTTATGACGGATGGATGCACTTTTATGACTGATAGATGCACTTTTATGATGGAGGGATGCAATTTAATGATGGAGGGATGCACTTTATGATGGATTGGTGCACTTTTATGATGGATGGATGCACTTTTATGATGGATAGATGCAATTTTATGATGGAAGGATGCACTTTTATGATGGATGGATGCAGTTTTAAAATGGATGGATGCACTTTTATGATGGATGGATGCACTTTTATGATGGATAGATGCACTTTTATGATTGATAGATGCACTTTAATGATAGATGGATGCACTTTTATGATGGACGGATGCACTTTTATGATGAAGGGATGGAATTTAATGATGGATAGATGCACTTTTATGATGGATGGATGCACTTTTATGATGGAGGGATGCACTTTTATGATTGATAGATGCACTTTTATGATGGAGGGATGCACTTTTATGATGGATGGATGCACTTTTATGATGGATGGATGCACTTTTATGATGGATGGGTGCACTTTTATGATGGATGGATGGGTGGACTTTTATGATGGATGGATGCACTTTTATGATTGATAGATGCACTTTTATGACGGATAGATGCACTTTTATGATGGATGGATGCACTTTTATGATGGAGGGATGCACTTTTATGATGGATGGATGCACTTTTATGATGGATGGATGCACTTTTATGATGGAAGGATGCACTTTTATGATGGATGGATGCACTTTTATGATGGAGGGATGCACTTTTATGATGGATGGATGCACTTTTATGATGGAGGGATGCACTTTTATGATGGATGGATGCACTTCTATGATGGATAGATGCACTTTTATGATGGAAGGATGCACTTTTATGATGGATGGATGCACTTTTATGATGGATGGATGCACTTTTATGATGGAAGGATGCACTTTTATGATGGATAGATGCACTTTTATGATGGATAGATGCACTTTTATGATTGATAAATGCACTTTTATGATGGATGGATGCACTTTTATGATGGATGGATGGATGGATGCACTTTTATGATGGATGGATGCACTTTTATGATGGATGGATTCACTTTTATGATGGATAGATGCACTTTTATGATGGATGGATGCACTTTTATGATGGAGGGATGCCCTTTTATGATGGATGGGTGCATTTTTATGATGGATGGATGGATGCACTTTTATGATGGATGGATGCACTTTTATGATTGATAGATGCACTTTTATGATGGATAGATGCACTTTTATGATGGATGGATGCACTTTTATGACTGATAGATGCACTTTTATGATTGATGGATGCACTTTTATGATGGAGGGATGCAATTTAATGATGGAGGGATGCACTTTTATGATGGATGGGTGCACTTTTATGATGGAGGGATGCACTTTTATGATGGATGGATGCACTTTTATGATGGAGGGATGCACTTTTATGATTGATAGATGCACTTTTATGATGGATGGATGCACTTTTATGATCATAGATACACTTTTTGATGGATGGATGCACTTTTATGATGGATGGATGCACTTTTATGATCATAGATACACTTTTTGATGGATGGATGCACTTTTATGATCATAGATACACTTTTTGATGGATGGATGGATGCACTTTTATGATGGATAGATGCACTTTTATGATGGACAGATGCACTTTTATGATGGATGGATGCACTTTTATGATGGATGGATGCGCTTTTTTGATGGATGGATGCACTTTTATGATGGATGGATGCGCTTTTATGATGGATGGATGCGCTTTTATGATGGATGGATGCACTTTCATGATGGATGGATGCACTTTTATGATGGATGGGTGCACTTTTATGATCATAGATGCACTTTTATCGTGGATGGATGCACTTTTCTGATTGATAGATGCACTTTTCTGATGGATAGATGCACTTTTATGATGGATGGATGCACTTTTATGATGGATGGATGCACTTTTATGATGATGGACAGACTTTTATGATGGATGGATGCACTTTTCTGATTGATAGATACACTTTTATGATGGATAGATGGACGAATGCACTTTTATGATCATAGATGCACTTTTATGATGGATGGATGCACTTTTATGATGATGGACAGACTTTTATCGTGGATGGATGCACTTTTCTGATTGATAGATGCACTTTTATGATGGATATATGGACGAATGCACTTTTATGATCATATATGCACTTTTATGGTGGATGGATGCACTTTTATGATTGATAGATGCACTTTTATGATGGATAGACGCACTTTTATGATGGATGGATGCACTTTTATGATGGATGGATGGATGCACTTTTATGATGATGGACAGACTTTTATGATGGATGGATGCACTTTTATAATGGATAGATGCACTTTTATGATGGATGGATGCACTATTATGATGGATAGATGCACTTTTATAATGGATGAATGCACTTTTATGATGATGAATGCACTTTTATGATGATGGATGCACTTTTATGATGGATGGATGCACTTTTATGATTGATTGATGCACTTTTATGATGGATGGATGCACTTTTATGATTGATAGATACACTTTTATGATTGATTGATGCACTTTTATGATGGATGGATGCACTTTTATGATGGATGGATGGATGCACTTTTATGATGGATAGATGCACTTTTATGATGGATGGATGGATGGATGGATGGATGGATGGATGGACTTTTATGATGGATGGATGCACTTTTATGATGGATAGATGCACTTTTATGATGGATGGATGGACTTTTATGATGGATGGATGCACTTTTATGATGGATAGATGCACTTTTATGATGGATGGATGGATGGATGGATGGATGGACTTTAATGATGGATGGATGCACTTTTATGATGGATGGATGGATGGATGGACTTTTGTGATGAATGGATGCACTTTTATGATTGATGGATGCAATTTAATGATGGATGGATGCACTTTTATGATGGATGGATGCACTTTTATGATGGATAGATGCACTTTTATGATGGATGGATGGATGGATGGATGGATGGATGGACTTTTATGATGGATGGATGCACTTTTATGATGAATGGATGGATGGAATTTTATGATGGATGGATGCACTTTATGATTGATAGATGCACTTTTATGATGGATAGATACACTTTTATGATGGATGGATGCACTTTTATGATGGAGGGATGCACTTTTATGATGGATGGGTGCACTTTTATGATGGATGGATGGATGGATGGATGGACTTTAATGATGGATGGATGCACTTTTATGATGGATAGATGCACTTTTATGATGGATGGATGCACTTTTATGATGGATGGATGCACTTTTATGATTGATGGATGCACTTTTATTATGGATGGATGCACTTTTATGATGGAGGGATGCACTTTTATGATGGATGGGTGCACTTTTATGATGGATGGATGGACTTTTATGATGGAGGGATGCACTTTTATGATGGATGGGTGCACTTTTATGATGGATGGATGGATGGATGGATGGATGGACTTTTATGATGGAGGGATGCACTTTTATGATGGATGGATGCACTTTTATGATGGATGGATACACTTTTATGATGGATGGATGCACTTTTATGATGGATGGGTGCACTTTTATGATGGATGGATGGATGGATGGACTTTTATGATGGATGGATGCACTTTTATGATTGATAAATGCACTTTTATGATGGATGGATGCACTTTTATGATGGATGGATGGATGGATGCACTTTTATGATGGATGGATGCACTTTTATGATGGATGGATGGATGGATGCACTTTTATGATGGATGGATGCACTTTTATGATGGATGGATTCACTTTTATGATGGATAGATGCACTTTTATGATGGATGGATGCACTTTTATGATGGAGGGATGCCCTTTTATGATGGATGGGTGCATTTTTATGATGGATGGATGGATGCACTTTTATGATGGATGGATGCACTTTTATGATTGATAGATGCACTTTTATGATGGATGGATGCACTTTTATGACTGATAGATGCACTTTTATGATTGATGGATGCACTTTTATGATGGAGGGATGCAATTTAATGATGGAGGGATGCACTTTTATGATGGATGGGTGCACTTTTATGATGGAGGGATGCACTTTTATGATGGATGGATGCACTTTTATGATGGAGGGATGCACTTTTATGATTGATAGATGCACTTTTATGATGGATGGATGCACTTTTATGATCATAGATGCACTTTTTGATGGATGGATGGATGCACTTTTATGATGGATAGATGCACTTTTATGATGGACAGATGCACTTTTATGATGGATGGATGCACTTTTATGATGGATGGATGCACTTTTTTGATGGATGGATGCACTTTTATGATGGATGGATGCGCTTTTATGATGGATGGATGCACTTTCATGATGGATGGATGCACTTTTATGATGGATGGGTGCACTTTTATGATCATAGATGCACTTTTATCGTGGATGGATGCACTTTTCTGATTGATAGATGCACTTTTCTGATGGATAGATGCACTTTTATGATGGATGGATGCACTTTTATGATGGATGGATGCACTTTTATGATGATGGACAGACTTTTATGATGGATGGATGCACTTTTCTGATTGATAGATGCACTTTTATGATGGATAGATGGACGAATGCACTTTTATGATCATAGATGCACTTTTATGATGGATGGACAGACTTTTATCGTGGATGGATGCACTTTTCTGATTGATAGATGCACTTTTATGATGGATAGATGGACGAATGCACTTTTATGATCATATATGCACTTTTATGGTGGATGGATGCACTTTTATGATTGATAGATGCACTTTTATGATGGATAGACGCACTTTTATGATGGATGGATGGATGCACTTTTATGATGATGGACAGACTTTTATGATGGATGGATGCACTTTTATAATGGATAGATGCACTTTTATGATGGATGGATGCACTATTATGATGGATAGATGCACTTTTATAATGGATGAATGCACTTTTATGATGATGAATGCACTTTTATGATGGATAGACGCACTTTTATGATGGATGGATGGATGCACTTTTATGATGATGGACAGACTTTTATGATGGATGGATGCACTTTTATAATGGATAGATGCACTTTTATGATGGATGGATGCACTATTATGATGGATAGATGCACTTTTATAATGGATGAATGCACTTTTATGATGATGAATGCACTTTTATGATGATGGATGCACTTTTATGATGGATGGATGCACTTTTATGATTGATTGATGCACTTTTATGATGGATGGATGCACTTTAATGATGGATAGATGCACTTTTATGATTGATTGATGCACTTTTATGATGGATGGATGCACTTTTATGATTGATAGATACACTTTTATGATTGATTGATGCACTTTTATGATGGATGGATGCACTTTTATGATGGATGGATGGATGCACTTTTATGATGGATAGATGCACTTTTATGATGGATGGATGGATGGATGGATGGACTTTTATGATGGATGGATGCACTTTTATGATGGATAGATGCACTTTTATGATGGATGGATGGACTTTTATGATGGATGGATGCACTTTTATGATGGATAGATGCACTTTTATGATGGATGGATGGATGGATGGATGGATGGATGGATGGATGGATGGATGGATGGACTTTTATGATGGATGGATGCACTTTTATGATGGATGGATGGATGGATGGACTTTTATGATGAATGGATGCACTTTTATGATTGATGGATGCAATTTAATGATGGATGGATGCACTTTTATGATGGATGGATGCACTTTTATGATGGATAGATGCACTTTTATGATGGATGGATGGATGGATGGATGGACTTTTATGATGGATGGATGCACTTTTATGATGAATGGATGGATGGAATTTTATGATGGATGGATGCACTTTATGATTGATAGATGCACTTTTATGATGGATAGATACACTTTTATGATGGATGGATGCACTTTTATGATGGAGGGATGCACTTTTATGATGGATGGGTGCACTTTTATGATGGATGGATGGATGGATGGATGGACTTTAATGATGGATGGATGCACTTTTATGATGGATAGATGCACTTTTATGATGGATGGATGCACTTTTATGATGGATGGATGCACTTTTATGATTGATGGATGCACTTTTATTATGGATGGATGCACTTTTATGATGGAGGGATGCACTTTTATGATGGATGGGTGCACTTTTATGATGGATGGATGGACTTTTATGATGGAGGGATGCACTTTTATGATGGATGGGTGCACTTTTATGATGGATGGATGGATGGATGGATGGATGGATGGATGAACTTTTATGATGGAGGGATGCACTTTTATGATGGATGGATGCACTTTTATGATGGATGGATACACTTTTATGATGGATGGATGCACTTTTATGATGGATGGGTGCACTTTTATGATGGATGGATGCACTTTTATGATGGATGGATGCACTTTTATGATGGATGGATGCACTTTTATGATGGATAGATGCACTTTTATGATGGATGAATGCACTTTTATGATGGATGGATGCACTTTTATGATGGATGGATGCACTTTTATGATGGATGGATGCACTTTTATGATGGAAGGATGCACTTTTATGATGGATGGATGCACTTTTATGATGGATGGATGCACTTTTATGATGGATGGATGCACTTTTATGATGGAAGGATGCAATATTATGATGGATGGGTGCACTTTTATATTGGATAGATGCACTTTTATGATTGATAAATGCACTTTTATGATGGATGGGTGCACTTTTATGATGGATGGATGCACTTTTATGATGGATGGATTCACTTTTATGATGGATAGATGCACTTTTATGATGGATGGATGCACTTTTATGATGGAGGGATGCTCTTTTATGATGGATGGGTGCATTTTTATGATGGATGGATGGATGCACTTTTATGATGGATGGATGCACTTTTATGATGGATGGATGCACTTTTATGATGGATGGATGGATGCACTTTTATGATTGATAGATGCACTTTTATGATGGATGGATGGATGGATGGATGGACTTTTATGATGGATGGATGCACTTTTATGATGAATGGATGGATGGAATTTTATGATGGATGGATGCACTTTATGATTGATAGATGCACTTTTATGATGGATAGATACACTTTTATGATGGATGGATGCACTTTTATGATGGAGGGATGCACTTTTATGATGGATGGGTGCACTTTTATGATGGATGGATGGATGGATGGATGGACTTTAATGATGGATGGATGCACTTTTATGATGGATAGATGCACTTTTATGATGGATGGATGCACTTTTATGATGGATGGATGCACTTTTATGATTGATGGATGCACTTTTATTATGGATGGATGCACTTTTATGATGGAGGGATGCACTTTTATGATGGATGGGTGCACTTTTATGATGGATGGATGGACTTTTATGATGGAGGGATGCACTTTTATGATGGATGGGTGCACTTTTATGATGGATGGATGGATGGATGGATGGATGGATGGACTTTTATGATGGAGGGATGCACTTTTATGATGGATGGATGCACTTTTATGATGGATGGATACACTTTTATGATGGATGGATGCACTTTTATGATGGATGGGTGCACTTTTATGATGGATGGATGCACTTTTATGATGGATGGATGCACTTTTATGATGGATGGATGCACTTTTATGATGGATGGATGCACTTTTATGATGGATAGATGCACTTTTATGATGGATGAATGCACTTTTATGATGGATGGATGCACTTTTATGATGGATGGATGCACTTTTATGATGGATGGATGCACTTTTATGATGGAAGGATGCACTTTTATGATGGATGGATGCACTTTTATGATGGATGGATGCACTTTTATGATGGATGGATGCACTTTTATGATGGAAGGATGCAATATTATGATGGATGGGTGCACTTTTATATTGGATAGATGCACTTTTATGATTGATAAATGCACTTTTATGATGGATGGGTGCACTTTTATGATGGATGGATGCACTTTTATGATGGATGGATTCACTTTTATGATGGATAGATGCACTTTTATGATGGATGGATGCACTTTTATGATGGAGGGATGCTCTTTTATGATGGATGGGTGCATTTTTATGATGGATGGATGGATGCACTTTTATGATGGATGGATGCACTTTTATGATGGATGGATGCACTTTTATGATGGATGGATGGATGCACTTTTATGATTGATAGATGCACTTTTATGATGGATGGATGCACTTTTATGACTGATAGATGCACTTTTATGATTGATGGATGCACTTTTATGATGGAGGGATGCAATTTAATGATGGAGGGATGCACTTTTATGATGGATGGGTGCACTTTTATGATGGATGGATGCACTTTTATGATGGAGTGATGCACTTTTATGATGAATGGATGCACTTTTATGATGGATGGGTGCACTTTTATGATGGATTGATGCAATTTCATGATGGATGGATGCACTTTTATGATGGATGGATGCAGTTCTATGATGGATGGATGCACTTTTATGATTGATAGATGCACTTTTATGATGGATGGATGCGCTTTTATGATGGATGGATGTGCTTTCATGGTGGATGGATGCACTTTTATGATTGATAGATGCACTTTTATGATGGATGGATGCGCTTTTATGATGGATGGATGCGCTTTCATGGTGGATGGATGCACTTTTATGATTGATAGATGCACTTTTATGATGGATGGATGCGCTTTTATGATGGATGGATGCGCTTTTATGATGGATGGATGCACTTTCATGATGGATGGATGCACTTTTATGATGGAGGGATGCACTTTTATGGTTGTTGGATGCACTTTTATGGTGGATGGATGCACTTTTATGATGGATGGATGCACTTTTATGATCATAGATGCACTTTTATGATGGATAGATGGACGGATGCACTTTTATGATCATAGATGCACTTTTATGATGGATGGATGCACTTTTATGATGGATGGATTCACTTTTATGATGGATAGATGCACTTTTATGATGGATAGATGCACTTTTATGATGGAGGGATGCCCTTTTATGATGGATGGATGGATGCACTTTTATGATGGATGGATGCACTTTTATGATGGATGGATGCACTTTTATGATGGATAGATGCACTTTTATGATGGATGGATGCACTTTTATGACTGATAGATGCACTTTTATGATTGATGGATGCACTTTTATGATGGAGGGATGCAATTTAATGATGGAGGGATGCACTTTTATGATGGATGGGTGCACTTTTATGATGGATGGATGCACTTTTATGATGGAGGGATGCACTTTTATGATGGATGGATGCACTTTTATGATGGATGGATGCACTTTTATGATGGATGGATGAACTTTTATGACTGATAGATGCACTTTTATGATGAATGAATGCACTTTTATGATGTATCGATGCACTTTTATGATGGATAGATGCACTTTTATGATTGATAGATGCACTTTTATGATGGATGGGTGCACTTTTATGATGGATAGATGCACTTTTATGATTGATAGATGCACTTTTATGATGGATGGATGCACTTTTAAAATGGATGGATGCACTTTTATGATGGATGGGTGCACTTTTATGATGGATGGATGCACTTTTATGATGGATAGATGCACTTTTATGATTGATAGATGCACTTTTATGATGGATGGATGCACTTTTATGATGGATAGATGCACTTTTATGATGGATGGATGCACTTTTAAAATGGATGGATGCACTTTTATGATGGATGGGTGCAATTTTATGATGTATGGATGCACTTTTATGATGGATAGATGCACTTTTATGATTGATTGATGCACTTTTATGATGGATGGATGGATGGATGGATGGATGGATGGATGGACTTTTATGATGGAGGGATGCACTTTTATGATGGATAGATGCACTTTTATGATGGACAGATGCACTTTTATGATGGATGGATGCACTTTTATGATGGATGGATGCACTTTTATGATTGATAGATGCACTTTTATGATGGATGGATGCACTTTTATGATCATAGATGCACTTTTTGATGGATGGATGCACTTTTATGATGGATAGATGCACTTTTATGATGGATGGATGCACTTTTATGATGGATGGATGGATGCGCTTTTTTGATGGATGGATGCACTTTTATGATGGATGGATGCGCTTTTATGATGGATGGATGCACTTTCATGATGGATGGATGCACTTTTATGATGGATGGGTGCACTTTTATGATGGATAGATGCACTTTTATGATCATAGATGCACTTTTATCGTGGATGGATGCACTTTTCTGATTGATAGATGGACGGATGCACTTTTATGATCATAGATGCACTTTTATGGTGGATGGATGCACTTTTATGATTGATAGATGCACTTTTATGATGGATGGATGCACTTTTATGATGGATAGATGGACGGATGCACTTTTATGATCATAGATGCACTTTTATGGTGGATGGATGCACTTTTATGATTGATAGATGCACTTTTATGATGGATGGATGCACTTTTATGATTGATAGATGCACTTTTATGGTGGATGAATGCACTTTTATGATGGATGGATGCACTTTTATGGTGGATGGATGCGCTTTCATGGTGGATGGATGCACTTTTATGATTGATAGATGCACTTTTATGATGGATGGATGGGCTTTTATGATGGATGGATGCGCTTTCATGATGGATGGATGCACTTTTATGATGGAGGGATGCACTTTTATGGTTGTTGGATGCACTTTTATGGTGGATAGATGCACTTTTATCGTGGATGGATGCACTTTTCTGATTGATAGATGCATTTTATGATGGACAGATGCACTTTTATGGTGGATGGATGCACTTTTATGATTGATAGATGCACTTTTATGATCATAGATGCACTTTTATGGTGGTTGGATGCACTTTTATGGTGATGGATGCGCTTTCATGGTGGATGGATGCACTTTTATGATTGATAGATGCACTTTTATGATGGATGGATGGGCTTTTATGATGGATGGATGCGCTTTCATGATGGATGGATGCACTTTTATGATGGAGGGATGCACTTTTATGGTTGTTGGATGCACTTTTATGGTGGATGGATGCGCTTTCATGGTGGATGGATGCACTTTTATGATGGAGGGATGCACTTTTATGGTGGTTGGATGCACTTTTCTGATTGATAGATGCACTTTTATGATGGATAGATGGACGAATGCACTTTTATGATCATATATGCACTTTTATGGTGGATGGATGCACTTTTATGATTGATAGATGCACTTTTATGATGGATAGACGCACTTTTATGATGGATGGATGGATGCACTTTTATGATGATGGACAGACTTTTATGATGGATGGATGCACTTTTATGATGGATGGATGCACTATTATGATGGATAGATGCACTTTTATAATGGATGAATGCACTTTTATGATGATGAATGCACTTTTATGATGATGGATGCACTTTTATGATTGATAGATGCACTTTTATGATGGATAGACGCACTTTTATGATGGATGGATGGATGCACTTTTATGATGATGGACAGACTTTTATGATGATGGACAGACTTTTATAATGGATAGATGCACTTTTATGATGGATGGATGCACTATTATGATGGATAGATGCACTTTTATAATGGATGAATGCACTTTTATGATGATGAATGCACTTTTATGATGATGGATGCACTTTTATGATTGATAGATGCACTTTTATGATGGATAGACGCACTTTTATGATGGATGGATGGATGCACTTTTATGATGATGGACAGACTTTTATGATGGATGGATGCACTTTTATAATGGATAGATGCACTTTTATGATGGATGGATGCACTATTATGATGGATAGATGCACTTTTATAATGGATGAATGCACTTTTATGATGATGAATGCACTTTTATGATGATGGATGCACTTTTATGATGGATGGATGCACTTTTATGATTGATTGATGCACTTTTATGATGGATGGATGCACTTTAATGATGGATAGATGCACTTTTATGATTGATTGATGCACTTTTATGATGGATGGATGCACTTTTATGATTGATAGATACACTTTTATGATTGATTGATGCACTTTTATGATGGATGGATGCACTTTTATGATGGATGGATGGATGCACTTTTATGATGGATAGATGCACTTTTATGATGGATAGATGCACTTTTATGATGGATGGATCGACTTTTATGATGGATGGATGCACTTTTATGATGGATAGATGCACTTTTATGATGGATGGATGGATGGATGGATGGATGGATGGATGGATGGATGGATGGATGGATGGATGGATGGATGGACTTTTATGATGGATGGATGCACTTTTATGATGGATGGATGGATGGATGGACTTTTATGATGAATGGATGCACTTTTATGATTGATGGATGCAATTTAATGATGGATGGATGCACTTTTATGATGGATGGATGCACTTTTATGATGGATAGATGCACTTTTATGATGGATGGATGGATGGATGGATGGACTTTTATGATGGATGGATGCACTTTTATGATGAATGGATGGATGGAATTTTATGATGGATGGATGCACTTTATGATTGATAGATGCACTTTTATGATGGATAGATACACTTTTATGATGGATGCATGCACTTTTATGATGGAGGGATGCACTTTTATGATGGATGGGTGCACTTTTATGATGGATGGATGGATGGATGGATGGACTTTAATGATGGATGGATGCACTTTTATGATGGATAGATGCACTTTTATGATGGATGGATGCACTTTTATGATGGATGGATGCACTTTTATGATTGATGGATGCACTTTTATTATGGATGGATGCACTTTTATGATGGAGGGATGCACTTTTATGATGGATGGGTGCACTTTTATGATGGATGGATGGACTTTTATGATGGAGGGATGCACTTTTATGATGGATGGGTGCACTTTTATGATGGATGGATGGATGGATGGATGGATGGATGGATGGATGGATGGATGGATGGACTTTTATGATGGAGGGATGCACTTTTATGATGGATGGATGCACTTTTATGATGGATGGATACACTTTTATGATGGATGGATGCACTTTTATGATGGATGGGTGCACTTTTATGATGGATGGATGCACTTTTATGATGGATGGATGCACTTTTATGATGGATGGATGCACTTTTATGATGGATGGATGCACTTTTATGATGGATAGATGCACTTTTATGATGGATGAATGCACTTTTATGATGGATGGATGCACTTTTATGATGGATGGATGCACTTTTATGATGGATGGATGCACTTTTATGATGGAAGGATGCACTTTTATGATGGATGGATGCACTTTTATGATGGATGGATGCACTTTTATGATGGATGGATGCACTTTTATGATGGAAGGATGCAATATTATGATGGATGGGTGCACTTTTATATTGGATAGATGCACTTTTATGATTGATAAATGCACTTTTATGATGGATGGGTGCACTTTTATGATGGATGGATGCACTTTTATGATGGATGGATTCACTTTTATGATGGATAGATGCACTTTTATGATGGATGGATGCACTTTTATGATGGAGGGATGCTCTTTTATGATGGATGGGTGCATTTTTATGATGGATGGATGGATGCACTTTTATGATGGATGGATGCACTTTTATGATGGATGGATGCACTTTTATGATGGATGGATGGATGCACTTTTATGATTGATAGATGCACTTTTATGATGGATGGATGCACTTTTATGACTGATAGATGCACTTTTATGATTGATGGATGCACTTTTATGATGGAGGGATGCAATTTAATGATGGAGGGATGCACTTTTATGATGGATGGGTGCACTTTTATGATGGATGGATGCACTTTTATGATGGAGTGATGCACTTTTATGATGAATGGATGCACTTTTATGATGGATGGGTGCACTTTTATGATGGATTGATGCAATTTCATGATGGATGGATGCACTTTTATGATGGATGGATGCAGTTCTATGATGGATGGATGCACTTTTATGATTGATAGATGCACTTTTATGATGGATGGATGCGCTTTTATGATGGATGGATGTGCTTTCATGGTGGATGGATGCACTTTTATGATTGATAGATGCACTTTTATGATGGATGGATGCGCTTTTATGATGGATGGATGCGCTTTCATGGTGGATGGATGCACTTTTATGATTGATAGATGCACTTTTATGATGGATGGATGCACTTTTATGATGGATGGATGCACTTTTATGATGGATGGATGGATGCACTTTTATGATTGATAGATGCACTTTTATGATGGATGGATGCACTTTTATGACTGATAGATGCACTTTTATGATTGATGGATGCACTTTTATGATGGAGGGATGCAATTTAATGATGGAGGGATGCACTTTTATGATGGATGGGTGCACTTTTATGATGGATGGATGCACTTTTATGATGGAGTGATGCACTTTTATGATGAATGGATGCACTTTTATGATGGATGGGTGCACTTTTATGATGGATTGATGCAATTTCATGATGGATGGATGCACTTTTATGATGGATGGATGCAGTTCTATGATGGATGGATGCACTTTTATGATTGATAGATGCACTTTTATGATGGATGGATGCGCTTTTATGATGGATGGATGTGCTTTCATGGTGGATGGATGCACTTTTATGATTGATAGATGCACTTTTATGATGGATGGATGCGCTTTTATGATGGATGGATGCGCTTTCATGGTGGATGGATGCACTTTTATGATTGATAGATGCACTTTTATGATGGATGGATGCGCTTTTATGATGGATGGATGCGCTTTTATGATGGATGGATGCACTTTCATGATGGATGGATGCACTTTTATGATGGAGGGATGCACTTTTATGGTTGTTGGATGCACTTTTATGGTGGATGGATGCACTTTTATGATGGATGGATGCACTTTTATGATCATAGATGCACTTTTATGATTGATAGATGCACTTTTATGATGGATGGATGCGCTTTTATGATGGATGGATGTGCTTTCATGGTGGATGGATGCACTTTTATGATTGATAGATGCACTTTTATGATGGATGGATGCGCTTTTATGATGGATGGATGCGCTTTCATGGTGGATGGATGCACTTTTATGATTGATAGATGCACTTTTATGATGGATGGATGCGCTTTTATGGTGGATGGATGCGCTTTTATGATGGATGGATGCACTTTCATGATGGATGGATGCACTTTTATGATGGAGGGATGCACTTTTATGGTTGTTGGATGCACTTTTATGGTGGATGGATGCACTTTTATGATGGATGGATGCACTTTTATGATCATAGATGCACTTTTATGATTGATAGATGCACTTTTATGATCATAGATGCACTTTTATGATGGATGGATGCACTTTTATGATGGATGGATTCACTTTTATGATGGATAGATGCACTTTTATGATGGATAGATGCACTTTTATGATGGAGGGATGCCCTTTTATGATGGATGGATGGATGCACTTTTATGATGGATGGATGCACTTTTATGATGGATGGATGCACTTTTATGATGGATAGATGCACTTTTATGATGGATGGATGCACTTTTATGACTGATAGATGCACTTTTATGATTGATGGATGCACTTTTATGATGGAGGGATGCAATTTAATGATGGAGGGATGCACTTTTATGATGGATGGGTGCACTTTTATGATGGATGGATGCACTTTTATGATGGAGGGATGCACTTTTATGATGGATGGATGCACTTTTATGATGGATGGATGCACTTTTATGATGGATGGATGAACTTTTATGACTGATAGATGCACTTTTATGATGAATGAATGCACTTTTATGATGTATCGATGCACTTTTATGATGGATAGATGCACTTTTATGATTGATAGATGCACTTTTATGATGGATGGATGAACTTTTATGACTGATAGATGCACTTTTATGATGAATGAATGCACTTTTATGATGTATCGATGCACTTTTATGATGGATAGATGCACTTTTATGATGGATGGATGCACTTTTATGATGGATGGATGAACTTTTATGACTGATAGATGCACTTTTATGATGAATGAATGCACTTTTATGATGTATCGATGCACTTTTATGATGGATAGATGCACTTTTATGATGGATAGATGCACTTTTATGATTGATAGATGCACTTTTATGATGGATGGATGCACTTTTAAAATGGATGGATGCACTTTTATGATGGATGGGTGCACTTTTATGATGGATGGATGCACTTTTATGATGGATAGATGCACTTTTATGATTGATAGATGCACTTTTATGATGGATGGATGCACTTTTATGATGGATAGATGCACTTTTATGATGGATGGATGCACTTTTAAAATGGATGGATGCACTTTTATGATGGATGGGTGCAATTTTATGATGTATGGATGCACTTTTATGATGGATAGATGCACTTTTATGATTGATTGATGCACTTTTATGATGGATGGATGCACTTTTATGATGGATAGATGCACTTTTATGATGGATGGATGCACTTTTATGATGGATAGATGCACTTTTATGATGGACAGATGCACTTTTATGATGGATGGATGCACTTTTATGATGGATGGATGCACTTTTATGATTGATAGATGCACTTTTATGATGGATGGATGCACTTTTATGATCATAGATGCACTTTTTGATGGATGGATGCACTTTTATGATGGATAGATGCACTTTTATGATGGATGGATGCACTTTTATGATGGATGGATGGATGCGCTTTTTTGATGGATGGATGCACTTTTATGATGGATGGATGCGCTTTTATGATGGATGGATGCACTTTCATGATGGATGGATGCACTTTTATGATGGATGGGTGCACTTTTATGATGGATAGATGGACGGATGCACTTTTATGATCATAGATGCACTTTTATGGTGGATGGATGCACTTTTATGATTGATAGATGCACTTTTATGATGGATGGATGCACTTTTATGATGGATAGATGGACGGATGCACTTTTATGATCATAGATGCACTTTTATGGTGGATGGATGCACTTTTATGATTGATAGATGCACTTTTATGATGGATGGATGCACTTTTATGATTGATAGATGCACTTTTATGGTGGATGAATGCACTTTTATGATGGATGGATGCACTTTTATGGTGGATGGATGCGCTTTCATGGTGGATGGATGCACTTTTATGATTGATAGATGCACTTTTATGATGGATGGATGGGCTTTTATGATGGATGGATGCGCTTTCATGATGGATGGATGCACTTTTATGATGGAGGGATGCACTTTTATGGTTGTTGGATGCACTTTTATGGTGGATAGATGCACTTTTATCGTGGATGGATGCACTTTTCTGATTGATAGATGCATTTTATGATGGATAGATGGACGGATGCACTTTTATGATCATAGATGCACTTTTATGATGGACAGATGCACTTTTATGGTGGATGGATGCACTTTTATGATTGATAGATGCACTTTTATGATCATAGATGCACTTTTATGGTGGTTGGATGCACTTTTATGGTGATGGATGCGCTTTCATGGTGGATGGATGCACTTTTATGATTGATAGATGCACTTTTATGGTGGATGAATGCACTTTTATGATGGATGGATGCACTTTTATGGTGGATGGATGCGCTTTCATGGTGGATGGATGCACTTTTATGATTGATAGATGCACTTTTATGATGGATGGATGGGCTTTTATGATGGATGGATGCGCTTTCATGATGGATGGATGCACTTTTATGATGGAGGGATGCACTTTTATGGTTGTTGGATGCACTTTTATGGTGGATAGATGCACTTTTATCGTGGATGGATGCACTTTTCTGATTGATAGATGCATTTTATGATGGATAGATGGACGGATGCACTTTTATGATCATAGATGCACTTTTATGATGGACAGATGCACTTTTATGGTGGATGGATGCACTTTTATGATTGATAGATGCACTTTTATGATCATAGATGCACTTTTATGGTGGTTGGATGCACTTTTATGGTGATGGATGCGCTTTCATGGTGGATGGATGCACTTTTATGATTGATAGATGCACTTTTATGATGGATGGATGGGCTTTTATGATGGATGGATGCGCTTTCATGATGGATGGATGCACTTTTATGATGGAGGGATGCACTTTTATGGTTGTTGGATGCACTTTTATGGTGGATGGATGCGCTTTCATGGTGGATGGATGCACTTTTATGATGGAGGGATGCACTTTTATGGTGGTTGGATGCACTTTTATGGTGGATGGATGCGCTTTCATGGTGGATGGATGCGCTTTTATGATGGATGGATGTGTCACAGGCCGGAGCGGACCGCCACTTAGCGCAAGTCCCGCTCCTCCCTTTCCACCCCGAGGAGGTCCCAGAAACACCCCAATGACCAGACGGACGAGGACGGGTAAGTTAAAACCAATATTTATTAATTTAAAAGAGATTTATGGGAAAGGGGAAGGAGGGATACTAAAAAGGAGGACGCCAGTCCTCCAGGACTGGGGCCTTGGGATCTGAGTCGCTCCTGATTCTCAACAGATCTTCCCGGTCTCTTCTCTCTCTTCTTCGTACAAGCCGAGTTTTGCAGGTGACTATGCAGGCGGTACACTAGGCTCTTAGCTTTAGGCATACAGGGGAGTATACAGGCGGTACACAGGGCTCTTAGCTTTAGTGTGTTTACACACAGCGGACTTCCAGCCTTCCTCACTAGGACAGACTTCTAAGGAACACGTTGACGTTGACTTCCCACACATAGTAGAACAGTCCCACGATGACGCAGAGCCCTTGGCTCAGTCCTGAAAGCACATACAGGTGAGTATACAGGACGGCACACTGGGCTCTTAGCTTTGGGCATACAGGTGGGTATACAGGCGGTACACTAGGCTCTTAGCTTTAGGCATACAGGGGAGTATACAGGACAGTACACTGGGCTCTTAGCTTTAGTGTGTTTACACACAGCGGACTTCCAGCCTTCCTCACTAGGACAGTCTTCTAAGGAACACGTTGACGTTGACTTCCCACACATAGTAGAACAGTCCCACGATGACGCAGAGCCCTTGGCTCAGTCCTGAAAGCACATACAGGTGAGTATACAGGCGGTACACTGGGCTCTTAGCTTTGGGCATACAGGTGAGTATACAGGCGGTACACTGGGCTCTTAGCTTTGGGCATACAGGTGAGTATACAGGCGGTACACTGGGCTCTTAGCTTTGGGCATACAGGTGAGTATACAGGCGGTACACTGGGCTCTTAGCTCTGGGCATACAGGTGAGTATACAGACGGTACACTAGGCTCTTAGCTTTAGGCATACAGGTGAGTATACAGGGCAGTACACTGGGCTCTTAGCTTTAGTGTGTTTACACACAACGGACTTCCAGCCTTCCTCACTAGGACAGACTTCTAAGGAACACGTTGACGTTGACTTCCCACACATAGTAGAACAGTCCCACGATGACGCAGAGCCCTTGGCTCAGTCCTGAAAGCACTTCACAGACATATGATCATACAGAGACAGCGCCTAAGCTCCTTCTACGCAGCAACCAATTCAAACTTCCCGTCCTCTTATACTCCACACACTATTCACAGCAAGCTCTTACTTCATACAGTTGCCCGCCACCACCAGGTGGGGGAAAGGGGTTGACGAGTCACAGTCGGGTGGATATATATATATATATGCAACAATCGCCCATCGTCACCAATTCGCTTCCTCTAATGCAGGGCTTCCTCTTCGGCCTGGGGAGGGATCGCTGACAACGTTTGCACAGCTTGTACCATCCACCTCAATCCGTCCCTCCAACCCACCGATCGCTCCATCTCGCCCACGGCATTTGCCGGGATAAACTTCCCCCACCCTGCAGCGTTGGCCGGAATCAACTTCACCCTCCCCAGTTCTCCCATTGCCTTCTTTATATGCCTCCTTTGCTCTAATTTGTCCAACCATCGATCGCAACGTCCATGCGCACACCTGTTCCCAATAACACTCCCTTTTAGTTGCCCGGAGTTACCGGAACTAGTCGCGTGTTCCATGGACAATGGTCCGGGCGGACAATTTCCGCCATTTTAGGTTCCGCCATTTTAGGTTCCGCCATTTTAGGTCACTCCGTGACAGATGCACTTCTATGATGGATGGATGCACTTTTATGGTGGATGGATGCACTTTTATGATGGATGGATGCACTTTTATGATGGATGGATGCACTTCTATGATGGATGGATGCACTTTTATGATTGATAGATGCACTTTTATGATGGATGGATGCGCTTTTATGATGGATGGATGCACTTTTATGATTGATAGATGCACTTTTATGATGGATGGATGGATGGATGGATGGATGGATGGATGGATGCACTTTTATGATCATAGATGCACTTTTATGATGGATAGATGCACTTTTATGATCATAGATGCACTTTTATGATCATAGATGCACTTTTATGGTGGATGGATGCGCTTTCATGGTGGATGGATGCACTTTTATGATGGAGGGATGCACTTTTATGGTGGTTGGATGCACTTTTATGGTGGATGGATGCACTTTCATGGTGGATGGATGCACTTTTATGATGGATAGATGCACTTTTATGATTGATAGATGCACTTTTATGGTGGTTGGATGCACTTTTATGGTGGATGGATGCGCTTTCATGGTGGATGGATGCACTTTTATGATGGAGGGATGCACTTTTATGGTGGTTGGATGCACTTTTATGGTGGATGGATGCACTTTCATGGTGGATGGATGCACTTTTATGATGGATAGATGCACTTTTATGATTGATAGATGCACTTTTATGATGGATGGATGCGCTTTTATGATGGATGGATGCGCTTTCATGATGGATGGATGCACTTTTATGATGGATGGATGCGCTTTTATGATGGATGGATGCACTTTTATTATTGATAGATGCACTTTTATGATGGATGGATGGATGGATGGATGCACTTTTATGATCATAGATGCACTTTTATGATGGATGGATGCACTTTTATGATCATAGATGCACTTTTATGATGGATGGATGCACTTTTCTGATTGATATGGATGGATGCACTTTTCTGATTGATAGATGCACTTTTATGATGGATGGATGCACTTTTCTGATTGATAGATGCACTTTTATGATGGATGGATGCACTTTTCTGATTGATAGATGCACTTTTATGATGGATGGATGCACTTTTCTGATTGATAGATGCACTTTTATGATGGATGGTAGTGTTGTAGTACTCGAGATCGGTCTTGGTCTCGAGACCGGTCTCGAGACCACTTTTTAAAGGTCTTGGTCTCGTCTCGGTATCGACCGCATTTTTACTCGGTCTCGTCTCGGTCTCGGGCGAAGATGACTCGGGATTTTGTCTCAAGACCGGTCAAGACCACAGCTGAAGGCATATAAAGAGCAGAGAACTCCACCCTGCGCTCACTCTCTCTGTCTTCAAAATAAGCACATAAGCGCTCTCTCTGATACTTCACATATTAAGCTAAATCAAAAGTTCAGAAAACCGAATCCATGTTGAACGTTGCACGTTCGGACAATGGTTTTGAAGTACCGCTCGGTGTGAATTGCGCTCAAAAAACGTTTGACCAGCTAAACAGCTGACATAAATCATACATTAAATAAATAGGAAACAATTTCTATCCAGTTATGAAGTGTTTTCTGTGTGACAAACCTTCCGCGATGTTCTGACAGCCGTGATTCACACACAACGGGTCTGCTAATGTCCGATTCACGACCAAATGACTCATTTGAACCGAATCCTTTTAACGACGGTAATAAGAACTGATCTGTTCAACAATGAACTGAACGAATCAGTTGAATCATTTACTCAGAACACCTCAGAAATGAGAACGCAAGTGTGCTTACCCAATTTAACAAGAGTGGAGAGTAAGATTTATTAGTTTTAACCATCCACAGTATTTTAGCTTATGTATGTTTAATGTGTAGTACAATAAATAGTCTAAAATCATTTAGTTTAGACTGGAGTGAGGTGAAAACAGAACAAAGTTGTTTGTTAGCTAGCTGATCATTTATTAAATTGTAAATGGCAGAAAATTTGGCTATTTGTTAACTGTTAATGCTATTTCTAATATTGATATGATTATATACCAAAACAATTCAACCTGTTGGAACAAAAGAAACATCAAGATAAGAGATCATACATAATATTTTATATAACATAAGATAATAAAAAAAGATTAAAAATTGTGTGTGTGTGTAAGTCTATCAGCCACCACCAAAGACCATTTTTGACTCAGGAAAAACCCTGCACATGTGAGATATTTGTTAAATCAAACTGTAGTTAATCAAAAAATGTAAGTACAGGTTTATTTTCCTTGTTGTTGCACAATAAAGCTGCACAATAACATTTTCAATTTGTAAATGAAAAATATGTACAAAATAATTTGCTTAAGCTGCATACTAATGCATATCTGTATGATACATCTTCCACCTCCTGTTATTCACATTCATTTAAGACACAATGGACTGTGTCTGAGATCAATCCCTCATCGAGATTAGCATTCTTAGGGAACTTTGAGTTTTAAAATGGGATTGAGCACGCTTCACAAAACAAAACACAAAACTCTGTCAGTGTCAGTTTGGTGTTTGTGTCCACCATAGACCGTAAACAATATGGACACGTCGTTTCAGTGCCTCCCATTGACCAAAAGTTAAGTGTTATTTGCTTATAGAAGAAAAAGATTAATTCCCACAAAGCTGCAATGCCTTTTGATTATTTGATCAAAACTTCTCTCATGGTACACTTACACACCCACACATACGAGAGAAGTGCCAATCATATGCATATTCCACATTTTATCATAAGTGTGGGGACATGCATTGGTCTCGGTCTTGACTCGGTCTCGGCCCTTCAAAGTCTTGGTCTTGGTCTCGGCCCTTCAAAGTCTTGGGCTGCGTCCGAAATCGCGTACTATGTGCAGGGACGTGCACAGGGGGGTTGCTCAGGTTGCCCAGGCAACTGCCCATATGCCCTTCTCGACTCACGTTGCCCTTCCGAGGTGGAAAAAAATAAATAAAAAAATCGTACAATGGATGCAGAATTTCATGTAGGCCAAGATACAAAAAAAAAAAAAAATCGCAAAGCCTCGTTCACTTCCATATTCGGGTACCCGTCCGAAAGTGAAAGTCAAGCAATTGCTTGGGGCACCGAGCTGGCCTGGGGCCTCAAGACAGCGACAGGTTAAGAATAAAATGCAACGACAAACTGCTTGAGCGCCCCTTTGATAGTCAATGCAGTAAAGTGCATTGACACTGTTATCGGAATCCCCCTCAAGGGGGCCCTCTCAGTCGTCGCTGACAACAGCCACCCAACCACGCAATCTCTGCTGCCGGCAAAATACAAAACCTCCTCGGCGATCATGAAGCGGAGTTATGCTTTAGGAAGCCAGAAAAGAAAAAAGAGAAAAAACAAGATAGTGGTAAGTGATAAATTACACTATATAAAATAGCTTTATTTGTACAAAAATGGTGTAATTTTGCAGCAGGTAGGCTAGCAAAAATATGTTTATGTTAGCTAACGTTACTTGCCTGGCAAATGCTGCTTGTAACGAACAGTTAGTGCAACTTTTTTTTTTTTTCTCGAACGGATGGAATATGGTTACTTACTGTAATATGTTTTTTTTTTAACGGGATAAGGAAGAAGCAGATCTGTTCCAGAATAACTGTTTATCGTATTTAATGACATAAAATTGCTATAGCTTTGTAATAGGTTTTGATGAAAGTGGCATAGCATGCGCATGCTATACTAACTATTTTTATGCTATGCATAAATAACCTGGAATAGTTAATATAGCATTAACTATTATTATAAACATTATTTAACCAGAAAGAGGCAGAGGAACATGATTTTTTTTCATAGCTTATCTTAATGTGCTAGTGTCGGGATATTTGGTAGTAACAGTTTATGCAAATATGATATTATTTTTATAAGTTACCAATGGATCTTGAACAGTTACTTTATTCGGTGTGGCAATTTTTACACTGTTGCATTTTGAAGTACAGTATCAGGACAACCCACATGTTTTACTGTTACAGTTTATTAACTATTGAACAGGTATTATAGTCATCTGTTGCAACTTTATAATAACCATCCAGATAATGTTTATAGACAGTTTACAAACCAACTAGTAACCCTTAACAAAGTGTTAGGAATATTTGGTCTGTCTATCTATGTAATTTTTATAGATGTTTTAAAAATGGTTTCTTAAAGTTTTACAAAAATCTTTTAATCATTACCGGTTTATCTGTAGAAAGTTAGCCATGTCCATTTTGCTTGGGGCCCCCAAAATCCTTCTAACCGCCTTGGCTGAGCCTGCATGAGCGGCACTAGAAGGAGATTGTCGCCGTTGTCGGGTGAGACTTAACGTTGTCGGAAAGGTATAACAAACGGACGATCATAAACTGTTGATGGCAGTTAAATTAATATTGTCTTTTTTTATTAGACTATTGATATTGACTGGTTTGAGTTCTTTATTGGTATGGCAAGGGAAATGGCCTCAAACGCACCAAAATGCAGGAAATCACATCTACGAAATAAAAAAAATTCTTGGGGGAGAAACCCCCAGACCCCCCTGCAAAAAAATAGCCCCACCTATAATATTTTTCCTGAGCAGAACATAAATACCACTAGGGGGCATTGAAATAATAATGATAATGGCAATAACAATAATATGTAATTGGACAGATCATGAGGGGTGGGGGTGGGGATGGGTGGTTTCGGTTGGGGGGGGGGGGGGGGGGGGGTTCCCTTGTTTAGGTCAGAGCAACTGCCCCTCAAAAATCCTGTGCACGTCCCTGACTATGTGAGTAGGTACTACATTTGAATTAGAACGTACTTCGCGACCGTTAAAAAAGTACGTTCTATATAGTATGAATACGGGTAGTATGAATGGAGTCGGACGTACTACATGCGCCATGATGGAATTGTCACGTGATAGACGCCGTCATGACAGCGCGGAGATTTAAAGAGCCCATTCCACCGACTGCACACATTCGCCAGCGATGTTTTTAGATCTGCTTCGCTTTTATCTGCGTTTTTACATCGTTCGAGCTCACAATCCAGAGGAGGCGTCGGTCAGCTCCTCGCAGGTCACGCCTACGTCGAGAGCTTGTGCGGAATTTCTCAAATAATGCAAGTATTATAATGTATTTAGCTTTTAAATATTACCTCAGAAACAAATGTGTGTGTCTCTATTATTGGAGCTACAGTGGTCCCTAGAGGCGACACCCACCAACCACTGGCACAATGGCTAAGGCTGAGTGCGAATTTGTGTGCCAAACATTTGAAATTATAGCTACATATCACATATTTGAGCTTCATGTTTTACAAATTATTTACTTCAAGAGTAAATCCAAAAATTACCGAGATCGTAAAGTCTTCATCTTGTACACGCTTTAAAAGAAACATATAACTTTAACGTTATTGAACTATTTTAAAGTGATGCCCTATAAATGAGATTACTAGTTATCAAAGTCCTTTTAGATCTTTTTGAAACCTGTGAAAGTTACTTACCGAAGCTGCTTAAGTTAAACTTCTTTCCTCGTGATGACACTATAATAAAAAACATTTTAATACCTTTCCTTTTGGTGGTGTTTTACGCTATGTACGGCAAAATTATGTGATTTTATTTTAAGCTTTGTATCCTACGTATCCATTTGAAAGTTAAATACACAAAAATAAAGCAAATACATTTTAATGGTGTCTGGAGTGTGTTTTTCTCTATAGTGCAGCACTCGTATTCAGAGTTAGACAGCATATTTGTCAGATACACGTGCAATTAGCTTGTTTCAAAAACCAGCAACACATACAGAACGCTTTAAACATGTGATGAACCATGGTCAGTTTATTAATGCTAACGGTACATGGACAAGCTGAGGTAATTTAAACTTGTTAACAGCAGTTTGCTGTGTAACCAACAACATTTTAATAATATCAACACTGGTAAAGGAGAAATACATCGTTTTAATTTACTGAAGTTGTGTAATTATCTCATTAAACTGCTAAACGAACGTCTTTGTTTTGTGAAAACAGTGCTATCGGTAGCTGATTTACATTAGTCTACTAATAATGATAAAACTATAATTTTTCTGAATTGGCTGGAAAAGGACACCCTTACTTTACATCATATAAACTTCTAACAAGACAGTCGTTTACTTATATGATGTTAAACAAATACAATTTAACCACAAATAAACAAAACATTGTTTATAAAGTACTTACACTTGAAAACAGCTGAATCTCCGTTTTCCGCCATTTTCAAATATAACGCCAGCTCCTCTCTCCCGTGGCATCATGGGATAGTAAAGTGTCCATCGTATGCGCACTTCATAATCTCGCCGGAAGTAGTAAGCCATCTGGGTACTTTTCGCATACTGGTTTTCGAATTCTATGAATTCGGACATACTACTCTGCTCGCGTACTGTTTTTCGCATACTATATAGTATGGAAGTACGCGATTTCGGACGCAACCTTGGTCTTGTCTTGGTCTCGGTTTAGGTGGTCTTGACTACAACACTAATGGATGGGTGCACTTTTATGATTGATGGATGCACTTTTATGATCATAGATGCACTTTTATGATGGATGGATGCACTTTTATGATGGATGGGTGCACTTTTATGATGATAGATACACTTTTATGATAGATGGATGCACTTTTATGATGGATGGATGCACTTTTATGATGGATAGATACACTTTTATGATTGATGGATGCACTTTTATGATTGATGGATGCACTTTTATGATCATAGATGCACTTTTATGATTGATGGATGCACTTTTATGATTGATGGATGCACTTTTATGATCATAGATGCACTTTTATGATTGATGGATGCACTTTTATGATCATAGATGCACTTTTATGATTGATGGATGCACTTTTATGATCATAGATGCACTTTTATGATTGATGGATGCACTTTTATGATTGATGGATGCACTTTTATGATCATAGATGCACTTTTATGATTGATGGATGCACTTTTATGATTGATGGATGCACTTTTATGATCATAGATGCACTTTTATGATTGATGGATGCACTTTTATGATTGATGGATGCACTTTTATGATCATAGATGCACTTTTATGATGGATAGATGCACTTTTATGATGGATGGATGCACTTTTATGATTGATGGATGCACTTTTATGATCATAGATGCACTTTTATGATTGATGGATGCACTTTTATGATGATAGATACACTTTTATGATTGATGGATGCACTTTTATGATGGATGGATGCACTTTTATGATGGATAGATACACTTTTATGATTGATGGATGCACTTTTATGATTGATGGATGCACTTTTATGATCATAGATGCACTTTTATGATTGATGGATGCACTTTTATGATGATAGATACACTTTTATGATTGATGGATGCACTTTTATGATGGATGGATGCACTTTTATGATGGATAGATACACTTTTATGATTGATGGATGCACTTTTATGATGGATGGATGCACTTTTATGATGGATGGATGCACTTTTATGATTGATGGATGCAATTTAATGAGGGAGGGATGGAATTTAATGATGGAGGGATGCACTTTTACGATGGATGGGTGCACTTTTATGATGGATAGATGTACTTTTATGATGGAGGGATGCACTTTTATGATGGATGGATGCACTTTTATGATGGATGGATGCACTTTTATGATTGATGGATGCAATTTAATGATGGAGGGATGGAATTTAATGATGGAGGGATGCACTTTTAGGATGGATGGGTGCACTTTTATGATGGATAGATGCACTTTTATGATGGAGGGATGCACTTTTATGATGGAGGGATGCACTTTTATGATGGATAGATGCACTTTTATGATGGAGGGATGCACTTTTATGATGGATGGATGCACTTTTATGATGGATGGATGCACTTTTATGATGGAGGGATGCACTTTTATGATGGATGGGTGCACTTTTATGATGGATGGATGCACTTTTATGATGGATGGATGCACTTTTATGACTGATAGATGCACTTTTATGATGGATGGATGCACTTTTATGATTGATAGATGCACTTTCATGATGGATGGATGCACTTTTATGATGGATAGATGCACTTTTATGATGGACGGATGCACTTTTATGATGGAGGGATGGAATTTAATGATGGATGGATGCACTTTTATGATGGATAGATGCACTTTTATGATGGACGGATGCACTTTTATGATGGAGGGATGGAATTTAATGATGGATAGATGCACTTTTATGATGGATGGATGCACTTTTATGATGGAGGGATGCACTTTTATGATGGATGGGTGCACTTTTATGATGGATGGATGCACTTTTATGATGGATGGATGCACTTTTATGACTGATAGATGCACTTTTATGATGGATGGATGCAATTTAATGATGGAGGGATGCACTTTTATGATGGATGGATGCACTTTTATGATGGATGGATGCACTTTTATGATGGATATATGCACTTTTATGATTGATAGATGCACTTTCATGATGGATGGATGCACTTTTATGATCATAGATGCCCTTTTATGATGGATGGATGCACTTTTATGGTGGATGGATGCACTTTTATGATGGATATATGCACTTTTATGATTGATAGATGCACTTTCATGATGGATGGATGCACTTTTATGATCATAGATGCCCTTTTATGATGGATGGATGCACTTTTATGGTGGATGGATGCACTTTTATGATGGATGGATGCGCTTTTATGATGGATGGATGCACTTTCATGATGGATGGATGCACTTTTATGATGGATAGATGCACTTTTATGATGGATGGATGCACTTTTATGGTGGATGGATGCACTTTTATGATGGATGGATGCGCTTTTATGATGGATGGATGCACTTTTATGGTGGATGGATGCACTTTTATGATGGATGGATGCGCTTTTATGATGGATGGATGCACTTTCATGATGGATGGATGCACTTTTATGATTGATTGATGCACTTTTATGATGGATGGATGCACTTTTATGATTGATAGATGCACTTTTATGATGGATGGATGCACTTTTATGATCATAGATGCACTTTTATGATGAATGGATGCACTTTTATGGTGGATGGATGCACTTTTATGATGGATGGATGCGCTTTTATGATGGATGGATGCACTTTCATGATGGATGGATGCACTTTTATGATGGATGGATGCACTTCTATGATGGATGGATGCACTTTTATGATTGATAGATGCACTTTTATGATGGATGGATGCACTTTTATGATCATAGATGCACTTTTATGATGGATAGATGCACTTTTATGATTGATAGATGCACTTTTATGATGGATGGATGAACTTTTATGATGGATGGGTGCACTTTTATGATGGATGGGTTCACTTTTATGATGGATGGATGCACTTTTATGATGGATGGATGCACTTTTATATTGGATAGATGCACTTTTATGATGGATGGATGCACTTTTATGATGGGTGGATGCACTTTTATGGTGGATGGATGCACTTTTATGATGGATGGATGCACTTTTATGATTGATAGATGCACTTTTATGGTGGATGGATGCACTTTTATGATGGATGGGTGCACTTTTATGATGGATGGATGCACTTTTATGATGGATGGATGCACTTTTATGATGGATGGATGCACTTTTATATTGGATAGATGCACTTTTATGATGGATGGATGCACTTTTATATTGGATAGATGCACTTTTATGATGGATGGGTGCACTTTTATGGTGGATGGATGCACTTTTATGATGGATGGATGCACTTTTATGATTGATAGATGCACTTTTATGGTGGATGGATGCACTTTTATGATGGGTGGATGCACTTTTATGGTGGATTGATGCACTTTTATGATGGATGGATGCACTTTTATGATGGATGGATGCACTTTTATATTGGATAGATGCACTTTTATGATGGATGGATGCACTTTTATGATTGATAGATGCACTTTTATGGTGGATGGATGCACTTTTATGATGGATGGGTGCACTTTTATGATGGATGGGTGCACTTTTATGATGGATGGGTGCACTTTTATGATGGATAGATGCACTTTTATGATGGAGGGATGCACTTTTATGATGGATGGGTGCACTTTTATGATGGATAGATGCACTTTTTTGATGGATGGATGCACTTTTATGATGGAGGGATGCACTTTTATGATGGATGGGTGCACTTTTATGATGGATGGATGCACTTTTATGATGGATGGATGCACTTTTATGATGGATAGATGCACTTTTATGATGGATGGATGCACTTTTATGACTGATAGATGCACTTGTATGATGGATGGATGCAATTTAATGATGGAGGGATGTACTTTTATGATGGATGGATGCACTTTCTTGATGGATGGATGCACTTTTATGATGGATATATGCACTTTTATGATGAATAGATGCACTTTTATGATGGATGGATGCACTTTTATGATGAATAGATGCACTTTTATGATGGATGGATGCACTTTTATGATGGATAGATGCAATTTTATGATGGGTGGATGCACTTTCATGATGGATGGATGCACTTTTATGATGGATAGATACACTTTTATGATTGATGGATGCACATTTATGATGGATGGATGCACTTTTATGATGGATGGATGCACTTTTATGATTGATGGATGCACTTTAATGAGGGAGGGATGGAATTTAATGATGGAGGGATGCACTTTTACGATGGATGGGTGCACTTTTATGATGGATAGATGCACTTTTATGATGGAGGGATGCACTTTTATGATGGAGGGATGCACTTTTATGATGGATGGATGCACTTTTATGATGGATGGATGTACTTTTATGATTGATGGATGCAATTTAATGATGGAGGGATGGAATTTAATGATGGAGGGATGCACTTTTAGGATGGATGGGTGCACTTTTATGATGGATAGATGCACTTTTATGATGGAGGGATGCACTTTTATGATGGAGGGATGCACTTTTATGATGGATAGATGCACTTTTATGATGGAGGGATGCACTTTTATGATGGATGGATGCACTTTTATGATGGATGGATGCACTTTTATGATGGAGGGATGCACTTTTATGATGGATGGGTGCACTTTTATGATGGATGGATGCACTTTTATGATGGATGGATGCACTTTTATGACTGATAGATGCACTTTTATGATGGATGGATGCACTTTTATGATTGATAGATGCACTTTCATGATGGATGGATGCACTTTTATGATGGATAGATGCACTTTTATGATGGACGGATGCACTTTTATGATGGAGGGATGGAATTTAATGATGGATGGATGCACTTTTATGATGGATAGATGCACTTTTATGATGGACGGATGCACTTTTATGATGGAGGGATGGAATTTAATGATGGATAGATGCACTTTTATGATGGATGGATGCACTTTTATGATGGAGGGATGCACTTTTATGATGGATGGGTGCACTTTTATGATGGATGGATGCACTTTTATGATGGATGGATGCACTTTTATGACTGATAGATGCACTTTTATGATGGATGGATGCAATTTAATGATGGAGGGATGCACTTTTATGATGGATGGATGCACTTTTATGATGGATGGATGCACTTTTATGATGGATATATGCACTTTTATGATTGATAGATGCACTTTCATGATGGATGGATGCACTTTTATGATCATAGATGCCCTTTTATGATGGATGGATGCACTTTTATGGTGGATGGATGCACTTTTATGATGGATGGATGCGCTTTTATGATGGATGGATGCACTTTCATGATGGATGGATGCACTTTTATGATGGATAGATGCACTTTTATGATGGATAGATACACTTTTATGATTGATTGATGCACTTTTATGATGGATGGATGCACTTTTATGATTGATAGATGCACTTTTATGATGGATGGATGCACTTTTATGATCATAGATGCACTTTTATGATGAATGGATGCACTTTTATGGTGGATGGATGCACTTTTATGATGGATGGATGCGCTTTTATGATGGATGGATGCACTTTCATGATGGATGGATGCACTTTTATGATGGATGGATGCACTTCTATGATGGATGGATGCACTTTTATGATTGATAGATGCACTTTTATGATGGATGGATGCACTTTTATGATCATAGATGCACTTTTATGATGGATAGATGCACTTTTATGATTGATAGATGCACTTTTATGATGGATGGATGAACTTTTATGATGGATGGATGCACTTTTATGATGGATGGGTGCACTTTTATGATTGATAGATGCACTTTTATGGTGGATGGATGCATTTTTATGATGGATGGATGCACTTTTATGATGGATGGATGCACTTTTATATTGGATAGATGCACTTTTATGATTGATGGATGCACTTTTATGATGGATAGATGCACTTTTATGATCGATGGATGAACTTTTATGATTGATGAATGCACTTTTATGATGGATGGGTGCACTTTTATGATGGATGGGTTCACTTTTATGATGGATGGATGCACTTTTATGATGGATGGATGCACTTTTATATTGGATAGATGCACTTTTATGATGGATGGATGCACTTTTATGATGGGTGGATGCACTTTTATGGTGGATGGATGCACTTTTATGATGGATGGATGCACTTTTATGATTGATAGATGCACTTTTATGGTGGATGGATGCACTTTTATGATGGATGGGTGCACTTTTATGATGGATGGATGCACTTTTATGATGGATGGATGCACTTTTATGATGGATGGATGCACTTTTATATTGGATAGATGCACTTTTATGATGGATGGATGCACTTTTATATTGGATAGATGCACTTTTATGATGGATGGGTGCACTTTTATGACTGATAGATGCACTTGTATGATGGATGGATGCAATTTAATGATGGAGGGATGTACTTTTATGATGGATGGATGCACTTTCATGATGGATGGATGCACTTTTATGATGGATATATGCACTTTTATGATGAAGAGATGCACTTTTATGATGGATGGATGCACTTTTATGATGAATAGATGCACTTTTATGATGGATGGATGCACTTTTATGATGGATAGATGCAATTTTATGATGGGTGGATGCACTTTCATGATGGATGGATGCACTTTTATGATGGATAGATACACTTTTATTATTGATGGATGCACTTTTATGATGGATGGATGCACTTTTATGATGGATGGATGCACTTTTATGATTGATGGATGCACTTTAATGAGGGAGGGATGGAATTTAATGATGGAGGGATGCACTTTTACGATGGATGGGTGCACTTTTATGATGGATAGATGCACTTTTATGATGGAGGGATGCACTTTTATGATGGAGGGATGCACTTTTATGATGGATGGATGCACTTTTATGATGGATGGATGTACTTTTATGATTGATGGATGCAATTTAATGATGGAGGGATGGAATTTAATGATGGAGGGATGCACTTTTAGGATGGATGGGTGCACTTTTATGATGGATAGATGCACTTTTATGATGGAGGGATGCACTTTTATGATGGAGGGATGCACTTTTATGATGGATAGATGCACTTTTATGATGGAGGGATGCACTTTTATGATGGATGGATGCACTTTTATGATGGATTGATGCACTTTTATGATGGAGGGATGCACTTTTATGATGGATGGGTGCACTTTTATGATGGATGGGTGCACTTTTATGATGGAGGGATGCACTTTTATGATGGATGGATGCACTTTTATGATGGATTGATGCACTTTTATGATGGAGGGATGCACTTTTATGACTGATAGATGCACTTTTATGATGGATGCACTTTTATGATGGATATATGCACTTTTATGATTGATAGATGCACTTTCATGATGGATGGATGCACTTTTATGATGGATAGATGCACTTTTATGATGGACGGATGCACTTTTATGATGGAGGGATGGAATTTAATGATGGATGGATGCCCTTTTATGATGGATAGATGCACTTTTATGATGGACGGATGCACTTTTATGATGGAGGGATGGAATTTAATGATGGATAGATGCACTTTTATGATGGATGGATGCACTTTTATGATGGAGGGATGCACTTTTATGATGGATGGGTGCACTTTTATGATGGATGGATGCACTTTTATGATGGATGGATGCACTTTTATGACTGATAGATGCACTTTTATGATGGATGGATGCAATTTAATGATGGAGGGATGCACTTTTATGATGGATGGATGCACTTTTATGATTGATAGATGCACTTTTATGACTGATGGATGCACTTTTATGACTGATAGATGCACTTTTATGATGGATGCACTTTTATGATGGATATATGCACTTTTATGATTGATAGATGCACTTTCATGATGGATGGATGCACTTTAATGATGGATAGATGCACTTTTATGATGGATGGAGGCACTTTTATGATGGATGGATGCACTTTTATGACTGATAGATGCACTTTTATGATGGATGGATGCAATTTAATGATGGATGGATGCAATTTAATGATGGATGGGTGCACTTTTATGATCATAGATGCACTTTTATGATGGATGGATGCACTTTTATGGTGGATGGATGCACTTTTATGATGGATGGATGGGCTTTTATGATGGATGGATGCACTTTCATGATGGATGGATGCACTTTTATGATGGATAGATGCACTTTTATGATGGATGGATGCACTTTTATGATCATAGATGCACTTTTATGATGGATGGATTCACTTTTATGCTGGATGGATGCACTTTTATGATGAATGGATGCACTTTTATGATGGATGGATGCACTTTTATGATGGATGGATGCACTTTTATGATGGATGGATGCACTTTTATGATGGATGGATGCGCTTTTATGATGGATGGATGCGCTTTCATGATGGATGGATGCACTTTTATGATGGATGGATGCACTTCTATGATGGATGGATGCACTTTTATGATTGATAGATGCACTTTTATGATGGATGGATGCACTTTTATGATCATAGATGCACTTTTATGATGGATGGATGCACTTTTATGATTGATAGATGCACTTTTATGATGGATGGATGAACTTTTATGAATGATGGATGCACTTTTATGATGGATGGGTGCACTTTTATGATTGATAGATGCACTTTTATGGTGGAAGGGTGCACTCCTATGATGGATGGATGCACTTTTATGATGGATGGGTGCACTTTTATGATTGATAGATGCACTTTTATGGTGGATGGATGCATTTTTATGATGGATGGATGCACTTTTATGATGGATGGATGCACTTTTATATTGGATAGATGCACTTTTATGATTGATGGATGCACTTTTATGATGGATAGATGCACTTTTATGATGGATGGATGAACTTTTATGATTGATGGATGCACTTTTATGATGGATGGGTGCACTTTTATGATGGATGGGTTCACTTTTATGATGGATGGATGCACTTTTATGATGGATGGATGCACTTTTATATTGGATAGATGCACTTTTATGATGGATGGATGCACTTTTATGATGGGTGGATGCAATTTTATGGTGGATGGATGCACTTTTATGATGGATGGATGCACTTTTATGATGGATGGGTGCACTTTTATGATTGATAGATGCACTTTTATGGTGGATGGATGCACTTTTTTGATGGATGGATGCACTTTTATGATGGAGGGATGCACTTTTATGATGGATGGGTGCACTTTTATGATGGATGGATGCACTTTTATGATGGATGGATGCACTTTTATGATGGATAGATGCACTTTTATGATGGATGGATGCACTTTTATGACTGATAGATGCACTTTTATGATGGATGGATGCAATTTAATGATGAAGGGATGTACTTTTATGATGGATGGATGCACTTTCATGATGGATGGATGCACTTTTATGATGGATATATGCACTTTTATGATGAATAGATGCACTTTTATGATGGATGGATGCACTTTTATGATGAATAGATGCACTTTTATGATGGATGGATGCACTTTTATGATGGATAGATGCAATTTTATGATGGATGGATGCACTTTCATGATGGATGGATGCACTTTTATGATGGATAGATACACTTTTATGATTGATGGATGCACTTTTATGATGGATGGATGCACTTTTATGATGGATGGATGCACTTTTATGATTGATGGATGCAATTTAATGAGGGAGGGATGGAATTTAATGATGGAGGGATGCACTTTTACGATGGATGGGTGCACTTTTATGATGGATAGATGCACTTTTATGATGGAGGGATGCACTTTTATGATGGAGGGATGCACTTTTATGATGGATGGATGCACTTTTATGATGGATGGATGCACTTTTATGATGGAGGGATGCAATTTAATGATGGAGGGATGGAATATAATGATGGAGGGATGCACTTTTAGGATGGATGGGTGCACTTTTATGATGGATAGATGCACTTTTATGATGGAGGGATGCACTTTTATGATGGATAGATGCACTTTTATGATGGAGGGATGCACTTTTATGATGGATGGATGCACTTTTATGATGGATGGATGCACTTTTATGATGGAGGGATGCACTTTTATGATGGATGGGTGCACTTTTATGATGGATGGATGCACTTTTATGATGGACGGATGCACTTTTATGATGGAGGGATGCACTTTTATGATGGATGGATGCACTTCTATGATGGATGGATGCACTTTTATGATTGATAGATGCACTTTTATGATGGATGGATGCACTTTTATGATCATAGATGCACTTTTATGATGGATGGATGCACTTTTATGATTGATAGATGCACTTTTATGATGGATGGATGCACTTTTATGATGGATGGATGCACTTTTATGATGGATGGGTGCACTTTTATGATGGATGGATGCACTTTTATGATTGATAGATGCACTTTTATGGTGGAAGGGTGCACTCCTATGATGGATGGATGCACTTTTATGATGGATGGGTGCACTTTTATGATTGATAGATGCACTTTTATGGTGGATGGATGCATTTTTATGATGGATGGATGCACTTTTATGATGGATGGATGCACTTTTATGATGGATAGATGCAATTTTATGATGGATGGATGCACTTTCATGATGGATGGATGCACTTTTATGATGGATAGATACACTTTTATGATTGATGGATGCACTTTTATGATGGATGGATGCACTTTTATGATGGATGGATGCACTTTTATGATTGATGGATGCAATTTAATGAGGGAGGGATGGAATTTAATGACGGATGGATGCACTTTTATGATGGATGGATGCACTTTTATGATTGATAGATGCACTTTTATGACTGATAGATGCACTTTTATGATCATAGATGCACTTTTATGATGGATGGATGCACTTTTATGATTGATAGATGCACTTTTATGATGGATGGATGCACTTTTATGGTGGATGGATGCACTTTTATGATGGATGGGTGCACTTTTATGATGGATGGATGCACTTTTATGATTGATAGATGCACTTTTATGCTGGAAGGGTGCACTCCTATGATGGATGGATGCACTTTTATGATGGATGGGTGCACTTTTATGATTGATAGATGCACTTTTATGGTGGATGGATGCATTTTTATGATGGATGGATGCACTTTTATGATGGATAGATGCAATTTTATGATGGATGGATGCACTTTCATGATGGATGGATGCACTTTTATGATGGATAGATACACTTTTATGATTGATGGATGCACTTTTATGATGGATGGATGCACTTTTATGATGGATGGATGCACTTTTATGATTGATGGATGCAATTTAATGAGGGAGGGATGGAATTTAATGATGGAGGGATGCACTTTTACGATGGATGGGTGCACTTTTATGATGGATAGATGCACTTTTATGATGGAGGGATGCACTTTTATGATGGAGGGATGCACTTTTATGATGGATGGATGCACTTTTATGATGGATGGATGCACTTTTATGATGGAGGGATGCACTTTTATGATGGAGGGATGCACTTTTATGATGGATAGATGCACTTTTATGATGGAGGGATGCACTTTTATGATGGATGGATGCACTTTTATGATGGATGGATGCACTTTTATGATGGAGGGATGCACTTTTATGATGGATGGTTGCACTTTTATGATGGATGGATGCACTTTTATGATGGAGGGATGCACTTTTATGATGGATGGATGCACTTTTATGATGGATGGATGCACTTTTATGATGGAGGGATGCACTTTTATGATGGATGGTTGCACTTTTATGATGGATGGATGCACTTTTATGATGGACGGATGCACTTTTATGATGGAGGGATGGAATTTAATGATGGATGGATGCACTTTTATGATAGATAGATGCACTTTTATGATGGACGGATGCACTTTTATGATGGAGGGATGGAATTTAATGATGGATAGATGCACTTTTATGATGGATGGATGCACTTTTATGATGGAGGGATGCACTTTTATGATGGGTGGGTGCACTTTTATGATGGATGGATGCACTTTTATGACTGATAGATGCACTTTTATGATGGATGGATGCAATTTAATGATGGAGGGATGCACTTTTATGATGGATGGATGCACTTTTATGATTGATAGATGCACTTTTATGACTGATAGATGCACTTTTATGATGGATGGATGCAATTTAATGATGGAGGGATGCACTTTTATGATGGATGGATGCACTTTTATGATGGAGGGATGCACTTTTATGATGGATGGGTGCACTTTTATGATGGATGGATGCAATTTAATGATGGATGGGTGCACTTTTATGATCATAGATGCACTTTTATGATGGATGGATGCACTTTTATGGTGGATGGATGCACTTTTATGATGGATGGATGCGCTTTTATGATGGACAGATGCACTTTTATGATGGATGGATGCGCTTTTATGATGGATGGATGCACTTTCATGATGGATGGATGCACTTTTATGATGGATAGATGCACTTTTATGATGGATAGATACACTTTTATGATGGATGGATGCACTTTTATGATGGATGGGTGCACTTTTATGATGGATGGATGCACTTTTATGATTGATAGATGCACTTTTATGGTGGAAGGGTGCACTCCTATGATGGATGGATGCACTTTTATGATTGATAGATGCACTTTTATGGTGGATGGATGCATTTTTATGATGGATGGATGCACTTTTATGATGGATGGATGCACTTTTATATTGGATAGATGCACTTTTATGATTGATGGATGCACTTTTATGATGGATAGATGCACTTTTATGATGGATGGATGAACTTTTATGATTGATGGATGCACTTTTATGATGGATGGGTGCACTTTTATGATGGATGGATGCACTTTTATGATGGATGGATGCACTTTTATATTGGATAGATGCACTTTTATGATGGATGGATGCACTTTTATGATGGGTGGATGCACTTTTATGGTGGATGGATGCACTTTTATGATGGATGGATGCACTTTTATGATGGATGGGTGCACTTTTATGATTGATAGATGCACTTTTATGGTGGATGGATGCACTTTTATGATGGATGGATGCACTTTTATATTGGATAGATGCACTTTTATGATGGATGGATGCACTTTTATGATGGGTGGATGCACTTTTATGGTGGATGGATGCACTTTTATGATGGATGGGTGCACTTTTATGATGGATGGGTGCACTTTTATGATGGATGGGTGCACTTTTATGATGGATGGGTGCACTTTTATGATGGATGGGTGCACTTTTATGATGGAGGGATGCACTTTTATGATGGATGGGTGCACTTTTATGATGGAGGGATGCACTTTTATGATGGAGGGATGCACTTTTATGATGGATAGATGCACTTTTATGATGGAGGGATGCACTTTTATGATGGATGGGTGCACTTTTATGATGGATAGATGCACTTTTTTGATGGATGGATGCACTTTTATGATGGAGGGATGCACTTTTATGATGGATGGGTGCACTTTTATGATGGATGGATGCACTTTTATGATGGATGGATGCACTTTTATGATGGATAGATGCACTTTTATGATGGATGGATGCACTTTTATGACTGATAGATGCACTTTTATGATGGATGGATGCAATTTAATGATGGAGGGATGTACTTTTATGATGGATGGATGCACTTTTATGATGAATAGATGCACTTTTATGATGGATGGATGCACTTTTATGATGGATGGATGCAATTTAATGATGGAGGGATGCACTTTTATGATGGATATATGCACTTTTATGATGAATAGATGCACTTTTATGATGGATGGATGCACTTTTATGATGAATAGATGCACTTTTATGATGGATGGATGCACTTTTATGATGGATAGATGCAATTTTATGATGGATGGATGCACTTTCATGATGGATGGATGCACTTTTATGATGGATAGATGCACTTTTGTGATGGATGGATGCACTTTTATGATGGATGGAGGAACTTTTATGATGGATGGAGGAACTTTTATGGTGGATGGATGCACTTTTATGATGGATGGATGCACTTTTATGATGGAGGGATGCACTTTTATGATGGATGGATGCACTTTTATGATGGATGGATGCACTTTTATGATGGAGGGATGCACTTTTATGATGGATGGGTGCACTTTTATGATGGATGGATGCACTTTTATGATGGATGGATGCACTTTTATGACTGATAGATGCACTTTTATGATGGATGGATGCACTTTTATGATGGATGGATGCACTTTTATGATTGATAGATGCACTTTTATGATGGATGGATGCACTTTTATGATCATAGATGCACTTTTATGGTGGATGGATGCACTTTTATGATGGATAGATGCACTTTTATGATGGATGGATGCACTTTTATGATCATAGATGCACTTTTATGGTGGATGGATGCACTTTTATGATTGATAGATGCACTTTTATGATGGATGGATGCACTTTTATGATCATAGATGCACTTTTATGATGGATGGATGCACTTTTATGATTGATAGATGCACTTTTATGGTGGATGGATGCGCTTTTATGATGGATGGATGCGCTTTCATGATGGATGGATGCACTTTTATGATTGATGGATGCACTTCTATGATGGATGGATGCACTTTTATGATTGATAGATGCACTTTTATGATGGAGGGATGCACTTTTATGATGGATGGATGCACTTTTATGATTGATAGATGCACTTTTATGATGGATGGATGCACTTTTATGATTGATAGATGCACTTTTATGATGGAGGGATGCACTTCTATGATGGATGGATGCACTTTTATGATTGATGGATGCACTTCTATGATGGATGGATGCACTTTTATGATTGATAGATGCACTTTTATGATGGAGGGATGCACTTTTATGATGGATGGATGCACTTTTATGATTGATAGATGCACTTTTATGATGGATGGATGCACTTTTATGATTGATGGATGCACTTCTATGATGGATAGATGCACTTTTATGATGGATAGATGCACTTTTTTGATGGATGGATGCACTTTTATGATGGAGGGATGCACTTTTATGATGGATGGGTGCACTTTTATGATGGATGGATGCACTTTTCTGATGGATGGATGCACTTTTATGATGGATAGATGCACTTTTATGATGGATGGATGCACTTTTATGACTGATAGATGCACTTTTATGATGGATGGATGCAATTTAATGATGGAGGGATGTACTTTTATGATGGATGGATGCACTTTCATGATGGATGGATGCACTTTTATGATGGATATATGCACTTTTATGATGAATAGATGCACTTTTATGATGGATGGATGCACTTTTATGATGAATAGATGCACTTTTATGATGGATGGATGCACTTTTATGATGGATAGATGCAATTTTATGATGGATGGATGCACTTTCATGATGGATGGATGCACTTTTATGATGGATAGATGCACTTTTATGATGGATGGATGCACTTTTATGATCATAGATGCACTTTTATGATGGATGGAGGCACTTTTATGGTGGATGGATGCACTTTTATGATCATAGATGCACTTTTATGATGGATGGATGCACTTTTATGATGGATAGATGCACTTTTATGATGGATGGATGCGCTTTTATGATGGATGGATGCACTTTCATGATGGATGGATGCACTTTTATGATCATAGATGCACTTTTATGGTGGATGGATGCACTTTTCTGATTGATAGATGCACTTTCATGATGGATGGATGCACTTTTATGGTGGATGGATGCACTTTTATGATCATAGATGCACTTTTATGATGAATAGATGCACTTTTATGATCATAGATGCACTTTTATGATGGATGGATGCACTTTTATGATGGATAGATGCACTTTTATGATGGATGGATGCACTTTTATGATGGATAGATGCACTTTTATGATGATGTATGCACTTTTATGATCATAGATGCACTTTTATCGTGGATGGATGCACTTTTGTGATTGATAGATGCACTTTTATGATGGATGGATGTACTTTTATGATCATAGATGCACTTTTATGGTGGATGGATGCACTTTTATGATTGATAGATGCACTTTTATGGTGGATGGATGCGCTTTTATGATGGATGGATGCGCTTTCATGATGGATGGATGCACTTTTATGATGGATGGATGCACTTCTATGATGGATGGATGCACTTTTATGATTGATAGATGCACTTTTATGATGGATGGATGCACTTTTATGATCATAGATGCACTTTTATGATGGATGGATGCACTTTTATGATTGATAGATGCACTTTTATGATGGATGGATGAACTTTTATGATTGATGGATGCAATTTAATGATGGAGGGATGGAATTTAATGACGGAGGGATGCACTTTTATGATGAATGGGTGCACTTTTATGATGGATGGGTGCACTTTTATGATGGATGGATGCACTTTTATGATGGATGGATGCACTTTTATGATGGATAGATGCACTTTTATGATGGATGGATGCACTTTTATGACTGATAGATGCACTTTTATGATGGATGGATGCAATTTAATGATGGAGGGATGTACTTTTATGATGGATGGATGCACTTTTATGATGAATAGATGCACTTTTATGATGGATGGATGCACTTTTATGATGGATGGATGCAATTTAATGATGGAGGGATGCACTTTTATGATGGATGGATGCACTTTTATGATGGATAGATGCACTTTTGTGATGGATGGATGCACTTTTATGATGGATGGAGGAACTTTTATGATGGATGGAGGAACTTTTATGGTGGATGGATGCACTTTTATGATGGATGGATGCACTTTTATGATGGATGGATGCACTTTTATGATGAATAGATGCACTTTTATGATGGATGGATGCACTTTTATGATGAATAGATGCACTTTTATGATGGATGGATGCACTTTTATGATGGATAGATGCAATTTTATGATGGATGGATGCACTTTCATGATGGATGGATGCACTTTTATGATGGATAGATGCACTTTTGTGATGGATGGATGCACTTTTATGATGGATGGAGGAACTTTTATGATGGATGGAGGAACTTTTATGGTGGATGGATGCACTTTTATGATGGATGGATGCACTTTTATGATGGAGGGATGCACTTTTATGATGGATGGATGCACTTTTATGATGGATGGATGCACTTTTATGATGGAGGGATGCACTTTTATGATGGATGGGTGCACTTTTATGATGGATAGATGCACTTTTATGATGGATGGATGCACTTTTATGACTGATAGATGCACTTTTATGATGGATGGATGCACTTTTATGATGGATGGATGCACTTTTATGATTGATAGATGCACTTTTATGATGGATGGATGCACTTTTATGATCATAGATGCACTTTTATGATGGATGGATGCACTTTTATGATTGATAGATGCACTTTTATGGTGGATGGATGCGCTTTTATGATGGATGGATGCGCTTTCATGATGGATGGATGCACTTTTATGATTGATGGATGCACTTCTATGATGGATGGATGCACTTTTATGATTGATAGATGCACTTTTATGATGGAGGGATGCACTTTTATGATGGATGGATGCACTTTTATGATTGATAGATGCACTTTTATGATGGATGGATGCACTTTTATGATGGATGGATGCACTTTTATGATTGATAGATGCACTTTTATGATGGATGGATGCACTTTTATGATCATAGATGCACTTTTATGATGGATGGATGCACTTTTATGATGGATGGATGCACTTTTATGACTGATAGATGCACTTTTATGATGGATGGATGCACTTTTATGATGGATGGATGCACTTTTATGATTGATAGATGCACTTTTATGATGGATGGATGCACTTTTATGATCATAGATGCACTTTTATGATGGATGGATGCACTTTTATGATTGATAGATGCACTTTTATGGTGGATGGATGCGCTTTTATGATGGATGGATGCGCTTTCATGATGGATGGATGCACTTTTATGATTGATGGATGCACTTCTATGATGGATGGATGCACTTTTATGATTGATAGATGCACTTTTATGATGGAGGGATGCACTTTTATGATGGATGGATGCACTTTTATGATTGATAGATGCACTTTTATGATGGATGGATGCACTTTTATGATTGATAGATGCACTTTTATGATGGAGGGATGCACTTCTATGATGGATGGATGCACTTTTATGATTGATGGATGCACTTCTATGATGGATGGATGCACTTTTATGATGGATGGATGCACTTTTATGATTGATAGATGCACTTTTATGATGGATGGATGCACTTTTATGATTGATAGATGCACTTTTATGATTGATGGATGCACTTCTATGATGGATGGATGCACTTTTATGATGGATGGATGCACTTTTATGATTGATAGATGCACTTTTATGATGGATGGATGCACTTTTATGATTGATAGATGCACTTTTATGATGGATGGATGCACTTTTATGATTGATAGATGCACTTTTATGATGGATGGATGCACTTTTATGATGGATGGATGCACTTTTATGACTGATAGATGCACTTTTATGATGGATGGATGCACTTTTATGATGGATGGATGCACTTTTATGATTGATAGATGCACTTTTATGATGGATGGATGCACTTTTATGATCATAGATGCACTTTTATGATGGATGGATGCACTTTTATGATTGATAGATGCACTTTTATGGTGGATGGATGCGCTTTTATGATGGATGGATGCGCTTTCATGATGGATGGATGCACTTTTATGATTGATGGATGCACTTCTATGATGGATGGATGCACTTTTATGATTGATAGATGCACTTTTATGATGGAGGGATGCACTTTTATGATGGATGGATGCACTTTTATGATTGATAGATGCACTTTTATGATGGATGGATGCACTTTTATGATTGATAGATGCACTTTTATGATGGAGGGATGCACTTCTATGATGGATGGATGCACTTTTATGATTGATGGATGCACTTCTATGATGGATGGATGCACTTTTATGATGGATGGATGCACTTTTATGATTGATAGATGCACTTTTATGATGGATGGATGCACTTTTATGATTGATAGATGCACTTTTATGATGGATGGATGCACTTTTATGATTGATGGATGCACTTCTATGATGGATAGATGCACTTTTATGATGGATAGATGCACTTTTATGATGGATGGATGCACTTTTATGATGGAGGGATGCACTTTTATGATGGATGGGTGCACTTTTATGATGGATGGATGCACTTTTCTGATGGATGGATGCACTTTTATGATGGATAGATGCACTTTTATGATGGATGGATGCACTTTTATGACTGATAGATGCACTTTTATGATGGATGGATGCAATTTAATGATGGAGGGATGTACTTTTATGATGGATGGATGCACTTTCATGATGGATGGATGCACTTTTATGATGGATATATGCACTTTTATGATGAATAGATGCACTTTTATGATGGATGGATGCACTTTTATGATGAATAGATGCACTTTTATGATGGATGGATGCACTTTTATGATGGATAGATGCAATTTTATGATGGATGGATGCACTTTCATGATGGATGGATGCACTTTTATGATGGATAGATGCACTTTTATGATGGATGGATGCACTTTTATGATCATAGATGCACTTTTATGATGGATGGAGGCACTTTTATGGTGGATGGATGCACTTTTATGATCATAGATGCACTTTTATGATGGATGGATGCACTTTTATGATGGATAGATGCACTTTTATGATGGATGGATGCGCTTTTATGATGGATGGATGCACTTTCATGATGGATGGATGCACTTTTATGATCATAGATGCACTTTTATGGTGGATGGATGCACTTTTCTGATTGATAGATGCACTTTCATGATGGATGGATGCACTTTTATGGTGGATGGATGCACTTTTATGATCATAGATGCACTTTTATGATGAATAGATGCACTTTTATGATCATAGATGCACTTTTATGATGGATGGATGCACTTTTATGATGGATAGATGCACTTTTATGATGGATGGATGCACTTTTATGATGGATAGATGCACTTTTATGATGATGTATGCACTTTTATGATCATAGATGCACTTTTATCGTGGATGGATGCACTTTTGTGATTGATAGATGCACTTTTATGATGGATGGATGCACTTTTATGATTGATAGATGCACTTTTATGGTGGATGGATGCGCTTTTATGATGGATGGATGCGCTTTCATGATGGATGGATGCACTTTTATGATGGATGGATGCACTTCTATGATGGATGGATGCACTTTTATGATTGATAGATGCACTTTTATGATGGATGGATGCACTTTTATGATCATAGATGCACTTTTATGATGGATGGATGCACTTTTATGATTGATAGATGCACTTTTATGATGGATGGATGAACTTTTATGATTGATGGATGCAATTTAATGATGGAGGGATGGAATTTAATGACGGAGGGATGCACTTTTATGATGAATGGGTGCACTTTTATGATGGATGGGTGCACTTTTATGATGGATGGATGCACTTTTATGATGGATGGATGCACTTTTATGATGGATGGATGCACTTTTATGATGGATGGATGCACTTTTATGATGGATGGATGCACTTTTATGATGGATGGATGCACTTTTATGATGGATGGATGAACTTTTATGACTGATGGATGCAATTTAATGATGGAGGGATGGAATGAAAACTTCTGTCATTAACTCCTCTCCCTAATGTCGCTCCACACCCGTAAGACCTCCGTTCATCTTCACACACAGTTTAAGATATTTTATATTTAGTCCGAGAGCGTATGCAAGTGTATGCACACTATACTGTCCATGTCCAGAAAGGGAATAAAAACATCATCACAGTAGTCCATATGAGACATCAGTGGGTTAATTAGAGTCTCTTGAAGCATCCAAAATACATTTGGGTCCAAAAATAATAAAAACTTCATTCAGCATTCTCTTCTCTTCCGCGTTTGTTTTCAATCCGTGTTTGTGACTCCGCAATGACGCTGCTGACGTGTTTTCTGGTGCTTGTGAGCTTTGTTTATAGTCTGAGGGAGACTGCATAGTCGTGATCGTGCACACACACACACACACACACACACACACACACACACACACACATGGAGAGGTAACGTTACTCTGCATCAGGGCCTTAAAGCAGTGGTTCCCAAACCTGTCCTAGGGACCCCTCACCAGTGCACATTTTGCATGTCTCCCTTTGCCTAACACATCTTATTTAAATCATCAGCTCATTAGTAGAGATTGTGCAGTGGTGACCCTGCCAAACTGAAACAGTGCATGCACTGAGACAGAAATGCATTTGCCCACATATCTAAACGTAGGAAAGAAGTTGAATAAGCCCTGTTTCTAAAAACACTGGAGTGTTCCTTTAAGAGTTCATTGTGATTTTAGACTTGTGTTTAGATCTGAATGATTGGAGCATTTTCCGTGGTTGTGTTGACATTTCTGCCTTTATAACTGAGGGGATTATAATCACAGGAAGTTTAAGTTTAAAATATATATTTTAAAAATGTAATATATGTTTTCTCCTATACCTTATTTTAAATAGGTCATAAAAATATCAATAATTATTGATATCGACTGATCATGATCATGAGTCCAATGTGCCATCGTGTGCAAAAGGCTTTCTCTGTAACACTTTATTTTAGGGTTCAGTTATTAACTATTAACTAGTGTCTTATGATCATGCATATTACTATGATATTGTCTGTTTATGAGCACTTCTAAAGCTCATATTAATGCCTTATTCTGCATGATCTTATTCTACATCCCTTAATCCGACCCAATACCTAAACTTAACCGCTACAAAAACTACCTTACTAACTATTAATAAGCAGTAAATTAGGAGATTATGAGGCAGAAGTCGGAGTTAATAGTGAATATGTGTTCCCCATACTAAAGTGTTAGAGCTGTCTCATAATTATATGTTAATGATGAATCTTTGACTCACAGATAAATCTCCTCTTGTCCTCTATAAAGCATAATGAAAATGATATGATAGCCAGGCCTCTTATCACTCCTCACATTGAATAACAAATGTAACCCTATCCATATGTTAGCGGCACATCTCCATCACTTTCCCAAACATGTCATTTATCAAACAATCTGATGGTGTCCGTTTTATCATGTTATTATTTATTTCTCATGCTATTGTCAACAGAATCAAAATGTCTGTTTGAGCGAAATGGCTCAGCATTGGGTCACTGGAGATGGGCTAAGTTGGATAAGAAGTGTGTTCTTGGATTGTGTCGACAGGAGACGTCGAGGCTTGGAAGTAATAAATCCTAAATCTGTTCTATCCCCTTACATTCATAGATAAGGCCGAAACTCATTTAAATGTCTGTACGCAGAGCAAACACTCGGCCGTGCCCATGTGAAGACGGGCGGAAACCTCAGCGATTGGTCAATCGTCCTCTGAATAAATGCATATCTGATGTGGTTTCGAAACTAAAATTGAAGTAAAATTTGAGTTGACTGTTTGATGCTAATGCTGTACAAAGGAAATGTATATGTTTTGCATCGCGCAGTCATCGGCTCATATGTGTGACAATGTCAGTCCTCGAGCTGACAGGCTATTCATCACTCCGCTAAGTCGCAGCATTGCATTCTGCCTGCTATTATGACAGCCACATTATTCATCAGGATTAGGGCCAACCACACAGGCCCCTGTGCGTCTGCACCAGTTCCAGTTCTTTATCGATCTCTGTTCTCTCCATTACCAAAAAGAGGGGCTATCTGCATGACAGCGAGCACACTGTGCATGTTGATGATGCTCTTGCCTGCTGCACAATTTGTTTTTTTATAGAGGAGAAGGTGAGGAGAGAGATAAAGAGGCACTGTACGGACTCTCCTGAGAGAGCCATATAATGGAGTGCGGATGACTTAAATACGCAGAGCAGAAGGCCTTCAGCGCAGGAGAGTGATGCCGCTTCTCTTCAAACAGCTCCAGTTATCTGGGACGTCCTGTGTTTTGATAAGGGATGAATGAGGTTTGGGGGAGCAGCTTGATTCAGATGTTATGTAAAATACCCAGATAGCTCCGACAACACCAGAGGAGGATCTAAATCCACTTGTGTTTTCCTCAGGAAATCGAGCTCTCTGAGAAGGGCTGGAGATAAACGGAGGCGAGCGCATCACTGCGTCTCTTCCCTCGCTTCACACCAATCAAGTGTCCCGCAAACGGTGAAATATATATATATATATATATGAATAATAAAAGTACATCTTTCATCATAAAAGAACATCCATCCATCACAAAAGTGCATATATCCATCCATTCATCCATCCATCCATCCATCCATCACAAAAGTGCATATATCCATCCATTCATCCATCACAAAAGTGCATATATCCATCCATCCATCCATCCATCCATCACAAAAGTGCATATATCCATCCATTCATCCATCCATCCATCACAAAAGTGCATATATCCATCCACTCATCCATCCATCCATCACAAAAGTGCATATATCCATCCATTCATCCATCCATCACAAAAGTGCATATATCCATCCATTCATCCATCCATCCATCCATCATAAAAGTGCATCCATCCATTACAAAAGTGCATATATCCATCCATTCATCCATCCATCCATCCATCATAAAACTGCATCCATCCATCCATACATCCATCCATCCATCCATACATCCATCCATCCATTATAAAAGTGCATCCATCCATCATAAAAGTGCATCTATCCATCCATCCATCCATCATAAAAGTGCATCCATCCATCCATCCATCCATCCATCCATCATAAAAGTGCATCCATCCATCCATCCATCATAAAAGTGCATCCATCCATCCATCCATCCATCATAAAAGTGCATCCTTCCATCCATCCATCCATCATCCATCCATCCATCATAAAACTGCATCCATCCATCCATACATCCATCCATCCATCCATCCATCCATCCATCCATCCATTATAAAAGTGCATCCATCCATCATAAAAGTGCATCTATCCATCCATCCATCCATCTTAAAAGTGCATCCATCCATCCATCCATCCATCCATCCATCCATCCATCCATCCATCCATCCATCCATCCATCCATCATAAAAGTGCATCCATCCATCCATCCATCCATCCATCCATCCATCCATCCATCATAAAAGTGCATCCATCCATCCATCCATCATAAAAGTGCATCCATCCATCCATCCATCCATCATAAAAGTGCATCCTTCCATCCATCCATCCATCATCCATCCATTCACCCATCCATCCATCCATCCATCCATCCATCCATCCATCCATCCATCATAAAAGTGCATCCTTCCATCCATCCATCCATCATCCATCCATTCACCCATCCATCCATCCATCCATCCATCCATCCATCCATCCATCCATCCATCCATCCATCCATCCATCCATCCATCATAAAAGTGCATCCATCCATCCATCCATCCATCCACATGGCTCCAGGGTTTAAAGGATTAGTTTACTTAAAATCTCCTGATAGTTTCCTCGTCTCATCCAAGATGCTCATGTGTTTCTTCAGTGGAAAAAAATGAAGTTTTTTGAGAAAATCATTCCAGGATTTTTCTCCTCATAATGGCCTTCAGTGGGAACCGGCGGCTGAAGATCCAAATGAGGAAGAGCTTCAGAGACTCTGATGAGGAATAGAGTCTGATCCAGATCTAATATCAACCATAATGTGTGTTAATAAAGCATTGAGCAACACATTACCGTTAATATATGTCTATAATGTCTAATAATGAAATCATTTAGAAATTGATCATTAATAAAGCACAAAGTTGCATTTATCAAACACATTATAGATGTGCCTATAAATCAAGAATAAAGCATTTTGTCTGTATTTATAAACCGCTGTCTAATAATGCTCTATAAATGATGAATGATCTATTCTCTAAAGCGTAACTCATGCTTCATATTGTGAGTTATTATCAGGTGTTAGTAGCGGCTCCCAGACTGTAACGCTGGTGAATCTGCAGAGATCAGACGGCTCTGGAGTTGTGCTGAGACAGTGCTTGCTATCAATATCATTAAGTGTGTGACACGCTGTGCAAGTGTAATAGTAGACTGGGTCAATGTATGGATCCAGCCGTCTGGAGCATGTGGGAGATTTCTCCAGCACTGGTTTATCTCTGAGGGTCCTGTGATCAAACGCTCAAAAGATGACTCGAGCTCGCTCAGAACACGCCGGGCACACCAGCAGCCATTAGATAAAGAACATCTCCTCCTATCTGTGAATGGCACAGCAGAATCCTGTTCAGGTGACTGAAGAAAATATTTGTAATAATAAAACATTACAGCTAAAAGAAAAGAGAAAAAGATCGCTGTGATTTATCACGCCGGAGTGTGCTTGTCAAACAGAGACTGCATTCGTATTCGAAAGAAAGTGTGCAGTTATAGAAAGGGGAGGAAATAATGTCTGTCATTTTGATAAGCATGTTTGACGCAACATTTATATGAATTTGAGCTTTTATATTTTCTGTGGATTAGAGACAATTTTGTTCAAATTGGGAATCTGAATTCCTGTTAGCGAACTTCATTTAATGTCAGCGTTTTCAGTTTGACCGTGATGAGCGATGAAAAAACACTGTTCTTAATGGAGGATTAAGAAAAGAAAAGAAAAGAAAAGAAAAGAAAAGAAAAGAAAAGAAAAGATTCTCTGTTAAGTTTTGCCATTGTTATTGCAAAGCAAGTCAGACGAGCCCTATGTGCACAGAAGCATCCGGCGTAACTCAGGTTATGTGAACCACAATACAGTCATTTAACGAGAGAGCCCTTACATTTACATCCCATTAATCTAATCACAGTCACTGTTCTCATAAACATTTAATTGCCTACATCACAGGAAGGATTTTAATTAAATAATGTCCATTTAAAAGCTGGATATACTCTCCAGTGTATGCATAGTATATGGTACACTATATTACCAAAAGTATTGGGCCGCTTCTCCAGGTGTTCAGTCTCTTCATGGCCACAGGTGTATAACTCCAGCTCTCGGCCTGCAGACGCTTCTACACACATTAGTGAAAGAATGGGTCGCTCTCAGGAGCTCAGTGAACTCAAGCGTGGGGCCGTGATAGGCTGACACCTGTGCAATAAGACCATTCCTGACATTTCCTCACTACTAAATATTCCACGCTCAACTGTTAGTGGGATTATAACAAAGTGGAAGCCATTGGGGACAACAGCAACTCAGCCACGAAGTGTTAAATCCCAGAGCGGGGTCAGCGCATGCTGAGGGTCACAGTGCACAGAAGTCTCCAACTTTCTGCAGAATCAACAGCTCCAGACCTCCAGACTTCTGTGGCCTTCAGATGAGCTCAAGAACAGCGGAGAGAGCTTCATGGAATGGGTTTCCGTGGCCGAGCAGCTCATCCAAGCCTTACATCACCAAGAGCAATGCAAAGCGTGGGATGCAGTGGAGTAAAGCAGACGCTACTGGACTCTAGAGCAGTGAGACGTGTTCTCTGAGCGACCAATCACGCTTCAGTCTGACAATCCCATGGACGAGTCTGGGTTTGGCCGTCGCCAGGAGAACGGGACTTGCCTTGTTTTTCAGGGGTTGGTGCCTTAATTTCAGCAAAAGGAACTCTTAATGCTTTACCAAGACATTTTGGACAATTTGGACATGCTCCCATCTTTGTGGGATCAGTTTGTGGACGGCCCCTTCCTGTCCCAGCATGACTGCGCTCCAGTGCACAAAGCGTCGCTCCATAAAGACATGGATGAGGAGTTTGGTGTGGAGGAACTGGACTGGCCTGCACAGAGTCCTGAGCTCAACCCGATAGAACAGCTTTGGGATGAATTAGAGCGGAGACTGAGAGCCAGGCCTTCTCGTCCAACATCAGTGCCTGACCTCACAAATGAGCTTCTAGAAGAATGGGCAAAAATCCCCATAAACACACTCCTAAACCTTGAGGAAAGCCTTCCCAGAAGAGCTGGAGCTGTTAGAGAGGGTGGGCCGACTCCAGATTAAACCCCACGGGTTAACAATGGGGAGCTCATGTGTGTGTAGAGGCGGCACAACACTTTTAGCACTATAGTGTATTTGTGTGTGTGTGTGTGTGTGTGTGCCCTCATGTTGCTGAGACTGACTATTTGTATCTTTGTGTTGTTTCTCCAAAGATATACAGACCAATTTGATCTGCCCCTAAACTATCCTGATCTTTCTGTTGCTCTTACTCACTTTCCTCCCTTTTTACGTTTTCCCTAAATCTGTGAGCATCTCTGAATTTTGGACTGAAAGTTCTGTCCCTGCTTCATAGTAAAGGTGTGCAATCTCCCACAGAGTGTGGCCAGGCTCGTGTTTTGAACACACATCTGAGTGCGTATGCGAAGGAAAGAGACTCATGTGTGTGCAAGAAACCGGAGAAAGAAATGACTCGTGGGCTCCAACCCTAATTAACCCTAATTATCTAATAATAACAGCACACAGAAGTCTGTACCTGGAGATCTGAAGCTTTGTGTTTTGTGGAAATTAGAAAAAATATCCTATTGACACCGAAACGAGACAGAATATAACCAGACCGAGACCTCTTTCTATAGACTTCTGCGATTGGGTTAGGGACAAAATGTGAATGTTTTGGGCAGGAACGGTGCAGAATCTAATCTAATCTAAGGGCTCTGGTTCATCTGATATATCTTTTTTTTGTTAAATTTTACACTTAACTATGGCCAAAATCACCATTCAGTGGCCGTGTGGGCGGAGTCTCTCTGCAGGCGCACTGCACTCGCAACCAAATCAATCAAACACCACAGCCAATCAGAAGAGCATGTGGGCGGAGTCTCTCTGCACTTGCAATCAAATCAATCAAACACCACAGCCAATCAGAAGAGCGTGTGGGCGGAGTCTCTTTGCACTTGCAACCAAATCAATCAAACACCACAGCCAATCAGAAGAGCATGTGGGCGGAGTCTCTCTGCACTTGCAATCAAATCAATCAAACACCACAGCCAATCAGAAGAGCGTGTGGGCGGAGTCTCTTTGCACTTGCAACCAAATCAATCAAACACCACAGCCAATCAGAAGAGCGTGTGGGCGGAGTCTCTCTGCAAGCGCACTGCACTCGCAACCAAATCAATCACAAACCACAGCCAATCAGAAGAGCGTGTGGGCGGAGTCTCTCTGCAAGCGCACTGCACTCGCAACCAACTGGATAAACACAATCAAATTCCTAAAATTACACCATTTTAACATTATTAAAAGTACACACTGAGTGACTGAAACTGAGTGACAAAGAATACCCTTTGTTCACATTGAGTTTACAGTTTGTACTTAAACTCTTGTTTCCTTTCATTTATCCATCATTTATCGCTTTCATTACAGCTCTAAATGATATTCAAACTCACATTAGATGCTTTTAACATTAAATAAAGCACATAATCAGTAGCTCAGATGATCATTCTCATGGTTTGTTATGCTGTTGTTCCAGCCACAGTGCTGCAGAAATGGAAACGCGACGGTAAGGAAAAAGCTTTTATTGGCTTTAATCTCACTGTGTGTTGTGTCTGATTAGAAATCTAGGAATCAATGCAGTCATTTCTCTACGTGTGTTATATGTCTTTATATGTCATATGTTTTTCAGAAAATAGAAATAATCCTTCTGGAATACACAAACGGTCAGATGTTGTTCTGTTTCAAAAGGGCAACAAGGAAATTTGGGACATAGAAAGTGAAAGGAAATTGTGTAAAAACAATTGGTAAATGAGGAAAAGATTCATTTTCGTGTTTCAGAGGGAGAAAGGTCAGATGCTACAATGAAAATGTGGGCTTGAGTGAGAAAAGATAAACAAGTGGTTGTGATTTGCTGCCTTTCACCGTATCTTTTAAGTGGTAATAGGATAACCCCGGACACACGGGCGTCCTATCACACCGGCCCTCACACTCGACCCCTGTGCGAGCCAGAAAACGCCCGCTTTGTTTGCTGCTGTTGGGTCCTATGTGCCTTTCCGTAATGAAGTGACCTGAAATAATGGAAAGCGCTCTGCTCCACTTGGATGATTTTTTCTGGGATAAGAGCAGGGATCCTGATTCCGAGACACAGTTCATTTCATTTTTCGCCTCTGATGAGATCTCCGTTATCTGATCAAATTGAACAGCCATTACCGGCTCTAGTTGCGGCGGGCTGACTGCTCCTAACAGAAATCCTATGCACTCCACTTTGTCAGCGTTTCTGAATTCATTGTCACCAGGGGTTGAGCTGGATGATAGGAATAATCTGGCACAACCAAGATTGACAGTTCATTTCAGAAATCAATATTTACAATTTACTTCTTTCAAAGTTCATTCTGGGAGAAGATTCCATATTATCCCTTTCCAAATAAGCTGATCATATCTCGACTGGGGTCTAAAATGGGTTTCCCAAAATGTGCATTTTTGGTAAAAATCAATGTCGGCGTTGTTGGCTTTAATCTGGCCTTTGATGACAGTAAATCTTTATCTTTTCCGTGGCGAGCGGCGGTGGGGTGCTGAGAACATTTCCTCCAGAACAAAGGCCCTTGCCCCGTGCAGACTCTGCGAGACACATGGGGCCCTAATGCGGCTGGACGTGCCTCCGACGGGTCATTAATCAGACCCGGTGACAGCCAGCTCTCCTCATCCAGCAGCAGACAGATGGAGAGAAAGAAACACACGGCTGCTCTCCTTCCATCTCAACGTCATCTACACAAATACAGCTTTGGATATTCCTCACGCCCTTGGCTTGGCTTGCTCGGTTGGTGACACTAAAATTTCAATCTAAGTTTTCAACTAAATATCCAAATAAAATTAATGACTATATTAACTGTATCTACTATATTACTGATCTGCCCACATTTCTGCTATACGATACATTGAAATGAGCTGATGGCATCACTCCAGAGCGCAGAGGTTAAAGTACTGGAGTTATTTTACTTGATTAATGTACTTAAGTATTATTTTTGTGGATTCTTACTTGAGTAAAATTTAAAATCAACACTTTTAATTTTACTTAATTACATTTTTATAGGAAAAAAGTACTTTTTATTCCTTACAATTTTATGTACAGTCAAAAGTACTTCTTTTTTGGAGATCACTTCATTCTATTTTCCCTTGCTATTACCAAACCAATTGAATTGTGCTGATGCCCAGTTTAATTCAAATGTATTTATTCTGCCAATGAGATTCATTTTCACATTCCATAAAATTGGTCAGACATGTTCATTGGTCCTTTGGAAGTGACGTCATGTCAGAAGACCCATCACACTTACCCCCAGGGCATCCAATCTATAGGTGACTTTGTTTCTTCAGTAGAACACACATGAAGATTTTCAACTCCAACCGTTGCAGTCTGTCAGTCGCATAATGCATGTCAATGGAACATGACTACTAGTGTCATCTATGAGTGTAAAATAAAACATGCACAGACAAATCCAAAGTAAACCCTGCAACTCGTGACAACATTTTGATGTCTTAAGACACGAAAAGCTCGGTTTGTGAGATATTTTTTTTATCTTGAATTCGATCTATGTCCGACACCCGTTCAGTGCACCATCACTTCCGGTAAGTGAGGTCAGTGTACATAATCTGATAGAGCACCGGAAGTGATGTATCCTACCTCTATGGCAGATTGTGTACTTTGATCTCACCTGTCCCTAACTCTACCCTCAAACTGACCCACACCACCACACCTGACCCTAACTCTACCCTTAATCTGACCCACACCACCACACCTGTCCCTAACTCTACCCTCAAACTGACCCACACCACCACACCTGTCCCTAACTCTACCCTTAATCTGACCCACACCACCACACCTGTCCCTAACTCTACCCTTAAACTGACCCACACCACCACACCTGTCCCTAACTCTACCCTTAAACTGACCCACACCACCACACCTGTCCCTAACTCTACCCTTAATCTGACCCACACCACCACACCTGTCCCTAACTCTACCCTTAAACTGACCCACACCACCACACCTGTCCCTAACTCTACCCTTAAACTGACCCACACCACCACACCTGTCCCTAACTCTACCCTTAATCTGACCCACACCACCACACCTGTCCCTAACTCTACCCTTAAACTGACCCACACCACCACACCTGTCCCTAACTCTACCCTTAAACTGACCCACACCACCACACCTGACCCTAACTCTACCCTTAAACTGACCCACACCACCACACCTGTCTCTAACTCTACCCTTAAACTGACCCACACCACCACACCTGTCCCTAACTCTACCCTTAAACTGACCCACACCACCACACCTGTCCCTAACTCTACCCTTAAATTGCCACACCACCACACCTGTCCCTAACTCTACCCTTAAACTGACCCACACCATCACACCTGACCCTAACTCTACCCTTAAACTGACCCACACCACCACACCTGTCCCTAACTCTACCCTTAAACTGACCCACACCACCACACCTGTCCCTAACTCTACCCTTAAACTGACCCACACCATCACACCTGACCCTAACTCTACCCTTAAACTGACCCACACCACCACACCTGTCCCTAACTCTACCCTTAAACTGACCCACACCACCACACCTGTCCCTAACTCTACCCTTAAACTGACAAACACCACCACACCTGACCCTAACTCTACCCTTAAACTGACCCACACCACCACACCTGTCCCTAACCCTACCCTTAAACTGACCCACACCACCACACCTGTCCCTAACTTTACCCTTAAACTGACCCACACCACCACACCTGTCCCTAACTCTACCCTTAAACTGATCCACACCACCACACCTGTCCCTAACTCTACCCTTAAACTGACCCACACCACCACACCTGACCCTAACTCTACCCTTAAACTGACCCACACCACCACACCTGTCCCTAACTCTACCCTTAAACTGACCCACACCACCACACCTGTCCCTAACTTTACCCTTAAACTGACCCACACCACCACACCTGTCCCTAACTCTACCCTTAAACTGACCCACATCACCACACCTGACCCTAACTCTACCCTTAAACTGACCCACACCACCACACCTGACCCTAACTCTACCCTTAAACTGACCCACACCACCACACCTGACCCTAACTCTACCCTTAAACTGACCCACACCACCACACCTGACCCTAACTCTACCCTTAAACTGACCCACACCACCACACCTGACCCTAACTCTACCCTTAAACTTACCCACACCACCACACCTGTCCCTAACTCTACCCTTAAACTGACCCACACCACCACACCTGACCCTAACTCTACCCTTAAACTGACCCACACCACCACACCTGACCCTAACTCTACCCTTAAACTGACCCACACCACCACACCTGACCCTAACTCTACCCTTAAACTGACCCACACCACCACACCTGACCCTAACTCTACCCTTAAACTGACCCACACCACCACACCTGACCCTAACTCTACCCTTAAACTGACCCACACCAGCACACCTGACCCTAACTCTACCCTTAAACTGACCCACACCACCACACCTGTCCCTAACTCTACCCTTAAACTGACCCACACCACCACACCTGTCCCTACCTCTACCCTTAAACTGACCCACACCACCACACCTGACCCTAACTCTACCCTTAAACTGACCCACACCAGCACACCTGTCCCTAACTCTACCCTTAAACTGACCCACACCACCACACCTGTCCCTAACTCTACCCTTAAACTGACCCACACCACCACACCTGACCCTAACTCTACCCTTACACTGACCCACACCACCACACCTGTCCCTACCTCTACCCTTAAACTGACCCACACCACCACACCTGACCTTAACCTTACCCTTAAACTGACCCACACCACCACACCTGTCCCTAACTCTACCCTTAAACTGACCCACACCACCACACCTGACCCTAACTCTACCCTTAATCTGACCCACACCACCACACCTGTCCCTAACCCTACCCTTAAACTGACCCACACCACCACACCTGACCCTAACTCTACCCTTAAACTGACCCACACCACCACACCTGTCCCTAACTTTACCCTTAAACTGACCCACACCACCACACCTGTCCCTAACTCTACCCTTAAACTGACCCACACCACCACACCTGTCCCTAACTCTACCCTTAAACTGACCCACACCACCACACCTGACCCTAACTCTACCCTTAAACTGACCCACACCACCACACCTGACCCTAACTCTACCCTTAAACTGACCCACACCACCACACCTGTCCCTAACTCTACCCTTAAACTGACCCACACCACCACACCTGACCCTAACTCTACCCTTAAACTGACCCACACCACCACACCTGTCCCTAACTCTACCCTTAAACTGACCCACACCACCACACCTGCCCCTAACTCTACCCTTAAACTGACCCACACCACCACACCTGTCCCTAACTCTACCCTTAAACTGACCCACACCAGCACACCTGTCCCTAACTCTACCCTTAAACTGACCCACACCACCACACCTGTCCCTAACTCTACCCTTAAACTGACCCACACCACCACACCTGACCCTAACTCTACCCTTAAACTGACCCACACCAGCACACCTGCCCCTAACTCTACCCTTAAACTGACCCACACCACCACACCTGTCCCTAACTTTACCCTTAAACAAACTGGTGTAACATGTATGTAGATGTCATGTTGAGGATCCAAATGAAGGAAATGTTTAATTAATATAATAGCAAACAAAGTGCAGAAACAAACGAAAATAATTGCTGTTTTCATTTATTTGTGTCAAATGTTTTAGGAAGAAAGCCCCAAGAGTTTGGCTAAAGCCCTGATATTTTAAAATGATTTGTTATGATGAAATATTTGGTCATAAATCTTGAGCTCATGTTTTAAATCCTGTTGATTCAGGTTTAGATTTGTGTTTAAAATGTTGTAAATCAAACCAGCCGGATCACGAGTTACAGTGAAACTGCTCTTTATTTAATAGGCTTTTCCTAAAAAAAGAAACCTTACTTCAGTTTTACTCTCTTGCCATTTCTGTAGACGGTGGTCTGATAATGGTTAGCTTGATTCTGAGGAACACTTGCAGTGAAATATATTTCTGAACACTAGGTGTCACTGACACACATCCAGAAGAGTTAGAAAGAGCCTGACACACACAACACACATATCTCACTGAGAGCAAACCATCTCTAATCACAATGCTAATATGGGAATCTCAACAGTCATCCGTGAATAATAATGATACTAATAGTCTTTTTACAATTCCTAGGACACATTTCTCAATACTTAGGTCACTTTCTCAAATCTTCACGCAGTTCGCATAACCAACTTTCATCTTCAAAGTAGTTTCAAACTACAGAAACATTTCATTCATATCTCAGATCAGATCGTTCTGAACACTATCAGAGGCTTCACACACTTTATCACTCATAAAACAACATCCCTAACACACATTATACATAGTTTCTTCAGTAAAATTACTTTACAAACTAAAATGACACCCTCTTCTGTTTATAATTCATTGTAGGAAATCTCTGTCTTATTCAGCTTTGTGTTATGTTAGGTTTTGAACATAAGTTTAACAGTTTTGAGAAGAGAATGTAAACGTGTGCAGATTGGCCTGTCGGTTTATAGAGTTTTGGTGGCATCTGAGCGAGAAAAGAATTTATGTAAATTGAAAGATGTTGTTACTGAACGTATTTTGTGCCAAAGCAGTGACAAATGATCCTCAGTTTACAGACGGATGCTGATCACTGTGAGAAGAAAAACTGACCGAATTATTGAAAAATGAGATGGTAAAAAACTGTAATGATAAAAACCCAATCCCAAAAAAGTTAAGACACTATACAAATTGTGAATAAAAACAGAATGCAATGATGTGGAAGTTTGAGAATACAACATAGGTGACATATCAAATGTTTAAACTGAGAACATTTTTCATTTTAAGGGAAAAATAAGTAGATTTTATTTTAATTTCATAGCATTAACACATCACAAAAAAGTTGGGCCAAGGCCATGTTTACTTCTGTGTGTCATCCCCTCTTCTTTTTATATCAGTCTGCAAACGTCTGGGCACTGAGGAGACGAGCTGCTCAAGTTTAGGAATAGGAATGTTGTCCCATTCTTGTCTAATACAGGCTTCTAGTTGCTCAACTGTCTTAGGTCTTCTTTATCGCATCTTCCTCTTTATGATGCGCCAGATGTTTTCTAATGGTGAAAGATCTGGACTGCAGGCTGGCCATTTCAGTGCCGGATCCTTCTTCTACACAGCCATGATGTTGTAATTGATGCAGTATGTGGTCTGGCATTGACATTTTAGAAAATGCAAGGTCTTCCCTGAAAGAGACGACGTCTGAATGGAGCAAATGCTGTTCTAAAAATTAGATATACCTTTCAGCATTGATGGCCTTTCCAGATGTGTAAGCTGCCCATGCCACACACACTCATGAACCCCAGACCATCAGAGATCAGCTTCTGAACTGAGCACTGAGAATAACTTGGGCTGTCCTTGTCCTCTTTAGGCCGGATGACATGGCATCCCAGTTTTCCACAAAGAAATTTTGATTCGTCTGACCACAGAACAGTTTTCCACTTTGCCACAGTCCATTTTAAATGAGCCTTGGCCCAGAGCAAACGCCTGCGCTTCTGGATCATGTTTAGATATGGCTTCTTCTTTGACCTATAGAGTTTTAGCCGGCGACGGCGAATGGCGACGGTGGATTGTGTTCACCAATGAACACAATCACAATGAAAGCAATGAACACTCTCATTTAAATGAGAGGCAAGGAGAAGAGCATTGTCAATGTTTGCACCTGTAAACTGTATGGCATATCCCAAAGTCACTACATCAGACGTACAAAACTGTCTTGATAAACTGGGACATACAGTATTTGACAGGTTGCTTTCAAACGGGTTCCATACATGACTGGCTCTTGACTAAGCCAATATAGTGAACTGTGATGTTCTGCCCTCTCCGTTTTAAACAGATTCCAGACTTTGAACAGTCCACGGCAAAAACTTGGTAATAAATAAAAAGTGACTTTAATAAAACTAATTAAAAAGTTAATTGTGTCTTTTTATCTCACAATTCTGACTTTATATAAATAAATAAATAAATAAATATACAAACACACACACACACACAACCATTGGTCCCGTTGTGTTTCATGCCTTAATAGTATTTTAAAGTATTCTAAAGTATTTAGATTACGTTATAAACCTTGTGCAATCTAACAAAATACATTACAAATGACTTTTTAAAGCATGTAGTGAAATACATTTCAAAAGAACCTTCACAGTAACCTTACCAATTGAGAAAAAACTCTTACATTCTCAATTTTTTTTTTTTTAATCATTCAACTTTTAAAAATCAAATCAATAATCAACCTGAACAATTTATCTGAAAACCTTTCCAACATGTGTGAATAAAAAACATTTGTGAATAGAGTACGGTGTGTTTATCATCTCTGTCAGCGCACTTCTCCAAGTGTCCCAGTGGAGAACATTACATAATGCCCTTCTTCTAATTATTGAGTAAAATCACATCATCTATGATGTACAAACAGATCCTAAATTAAATAATAATATACGTAGTGGTGAAAAACAGACAGACGTATTTAAGTCATGAAAGTGGCGTGAGAGAGAACAGAGCGTCTCAGATTAGCCAATGATTGTTCATTTCTCAGAGCGCTGAATGGAGGCGCCAGACTTTTCTCCACTTCATCAATCAATTCATATCTCATTAGTTAGTTTTATTTATGATTCTCATAATGGTCCTCTGAGCATCAGCTGCCACTTTAATGAAAGAAGACATCATGTATCCTATATAAGTTCATAGCTGCATTTTTATAATTGTTTTTCCCAGCACTATTGATCACTTTCAGCCCATTTCAGAGATTAATGGGGAGGCAATAATTGTAAATAGTTGTAATTGGACATGCCGGTCAAAGTGATGTCTGTGTTAAATATTGCACAATAAAGCACTACATATGCATAAAAAACAGACCATTCATAAGCACAAGGTGGAACATTTGGGTTTGAATGTAACGTTATAGCACATGAGGACGGATGTTGTCAACTAATTGCCTGCTAAAGTATTTATACACTCTTTAAATGTTTAAAATCTCCTTAGACACTGAGCTGAGCAAAGCATTAGTGAGAAGATTGTCGTGTTATAATATCATCGTCTTGATTTATGGAAAACGCCCTTGATGCACGATAGACAGCAAAGGTGCTCGTGCAGGGCCGCTTCTAGCCATTCCTTTGTGAATTTGTTTTTGAGGTGTTGTTGTTTAAGTGTCCTGCATTCGGGATCAGACTCTGACATTTAGAGAGGAATGGCTGCCGTTTTTAGACCATTAGGTAATACAAGCAAAGTTTGCGAATCTGTGCATTTATCCACGTGAAAAATCTTGGGATTAACAAAATACTGTGTTTAGATTAAACATGAGTTCTATATCGATAACTAAAACCCATGAACTATTGAAATTGATCTTAATATATATTTTTTTCTGCAGTTGTTATTGTACATATTTAACATCTGATATAACGTTGTTTCTGCAGCGCTGTATCAGATATACCCATACACACACTGGTCAAAACTACCTCAGTACTGACGCTAAAACCTTAGAGAACAGCAGAAAAGTCTTTAAATCTGCTCTGTAAACGCTTTACGAGACATACATAGTCCTTACTTTTAGTTAATAGTTAAATAACAACTACTTAATGTTTTAGTACTTCTTTACTCCCTTCCCTCTTTCCCTGCCACCGCCAGCCTTTTTAATCATTTATTTACAAAAATGTAATGGCCCATAGAATATTTTGTTGTATGAATATCTGAGCATGAAATATATCAAAAGAAAGAACAGAACCTCTGTTTTTACACACACACACACACACACACACACACACACACACACACACACACACACACACACACACACACACAAATGTTTTATTTTTTAGCTTCATGAATTCCTTTTTTAATATAATATAATATGTTTATTTTTATAGTGCCTTTTAAGAACCCAAGGTCGTGTGAAGTGAACATTAAATACAATAAAGTAGTCATATTACATAAAATGAAAAAGTGTGAGATTACTTGAAGGCAGAGAAATATATGATTATGGGTAAGTTTCCTAGAAAAAGCTCAACAATTTGAAAAAAGCTGAGAATATCATGTTTTTGTCAAAGACTACATCCAGGTGGGATTCAGAGCGATGATCAAACACAAATAGAGTTGATCGATTCCCATACAGATGAAGACTGACATGATTTTCCCAGCTTTTTGAGTGAAATGGGTCTGATTTTATTACCCACATTAAAGTGTTGATGAGACAGTATATATATTTGGAATAAAATGGATTTGTTCTGTTTAACAGCAGAGGCTCTGTTACTTCTTTAGATAAATTGACTGATATTCAGACAATAATATATTCGGGAACAAAATGCTGACATGGAAAAAGTTAATTGACACATAATCTGTATTTAATATTTTGTATGTATATGCAAGTAGAAAAAAAAATCAACAGTCTCCATTTGATTTATTTTGACTTACCATCAAACAACAATGCAGTCAAAGTCAGTTGTAGAAAGACATTTAAAAGTAAAATGAACTCAACAGGTCTTGATGGCGGTGTGAAGCCACGGGCCGAGCGGAGACGGACAGCTCAGATGATGTCATCAGCAGGAACAGGATAATGGCGGCAGCGGAGCGTGACCGTCACTCTCAGGGTAAAGCCGACACAAGGTAAATAACCCACACTCTCAAAACCCTGGGGCATCAAACACTGGGGAACCTTATGACTCTACATGGACATTATCTTAGTTAGTTCACAGTTATTAAGCACACATTTTAGGCCTGGAAATAAATTAGCAATTTCTTTTTAAAGAGAGTTTAAAAGAAGGCTACATCCCTGACAAAAAGATTTTACATTCATTATTTTGTTTTTGAACTATTACAAGTTTATCAAAAGCCACTTTCCACAATCGGGCTGAGCAGTTCTTAGAATGTAAGAAACAGTTCCACTTGAGTCTGTCAAAGCACAGAACAAACTAACTGTTGACGAACCATTGGCTAACCACTGATGAACCCCTGGCGAACCATTGGCTAACCACTGGTGAACCCCTGGCGAACCATTGGCTAACCACTGGTGAACCCCTGGCGAACCATTGTCTAACCACTGGTGAACCCCTGGCGAACCATTGGCTAACCACTGGTGAACCCCTGGCGAACCATAGGCTAACCACTGGTGAACCCCTGGCGAACCATTGGCTAACCACTGGTGAACCCCTGGTGAACCATTGGCTAACCACTGGTGAACCCCTGGCGAACCATTGGCTAACCACTGGTGAACCCCTGGCGAACCATTGAATAACCACTGGTGAACCCCTGGTGAACCATTGACTAACCCCTGGTGAACCCCTGGCGAACCACTGGCTAACAACTGGCGAACCTCTGGCTAACCACTGGTGAACCCCTGGCAAACCACCGACGAACCCCTGGCGAATCCCTGGCGAACCACTGACGAACCCCTGGCGAAAACCTGGCTAACCACTGGCGAACCACTGGCTAACTACTGGTGAACCCCTGGCGAACCACTGGCTAACCACTGGTGAACCATTGGGAAACCTCTGGCTAACTGCTGGCGAACAGTTGGCTAACCGCTGGTGAACCATTGGCTAACCGCTGGCGAACCCCTGGCGAACCTCTGGCTAACCACTGGTGAACCATTAGCTAACCGCTGGTGAACCCCTGGCGAACCATTGGCTAACCACTGGTGAACCCCTGTCAAACCATTGACTAACCCCTGGTGAACCCCTGGAGAACCATTGGCTAACAACTGGCGAACCTCTGGCTAACCACTGGTGAACCCCTGGCGAACCCCTGGCGAACCACGGAGAACCCCTGGCAAACCCCTGGCTAACCACTGGCGAACCATTGGCGAACCACTGGTGAACCATTGGGGAACCTCTGGCTAACTGCTGGCGAACAGTTGGCTAACCACTGGCGAACCATTGGCTAACCGCTGGCGAACCCCTGGCGAACCTCTGGCTAACCACTGGTGAACCATTGGGGAACCACTGGTGAACCATTGGGGAACCTCTGGCTAACTGCTGGCGAACAGTTGGCTAACCGCTGGCGAACCCCTGGCGAACCACTGACGAACCACTGGTGAACCCCTGGCGAACCACTGACAAACCCCTGGCGAACCCCTGGCGAACCACTGACGAACCATTGGCGAACACCTTGCTAACCACTGCCGAACCTCTGGCTAACCACTGGTGAACCATTGGCGAACCCCTGGCTAACCACTAGCGAACCACTGACAAACCATTGGCGAACCCTTGGCTAACCACTGGCGAACAGTTGGCGAACCACTGGTGAACCCCTGGCCAACCACTGGCGAACCCCTGGCCAACTACTGACGAACCATTTGCGAACCCCTGGCTAACCACTGGCGAACAGTTGGCGAACCACTGGTGAACCCCTGGCGAACCACTGGCGAACCCCTGGCCAACCACTGACGAACCATTGGCGAACCTCTGGCTATCCACTGGCGAACAGTCGGCGAACCACTGGTGAACCCCTGACGAACCACTGGCGAACCCCTGGCCAACTACTGACGAACCATTGGCGAACCCCTGGCTAACCACTGGCGAACAGTTGGCGAACCACTGGTGAACCCCTGGCGAACCACTGGCGAACCCCTGGCCAACCACTGACAAACCCCTGGCGAACCCCTGGCTAACCCCTGGCTAACCACTGGCTAACCACTGGCTAAGCACTGGTGAACCCCTAGCGAACCACAGACGAACCATTGGCTAATGCATTACATATGCATTACACCTTCTCTGTAATATACTGGTCAGGTTGTCAATAATGACAAGTAGCACATCTACACCAAACTTTTCACTGCTCTTGTTTTATTTTTTTTATTTTGTGAGTGGTTGTGGTCCTGTACTCTTGGATAGCAGACATTTCGTTTGGCCATCATCTCCAACTCTCCAAACTGTTAGCGCAAAATTTTCTACAAAAGTTCCAAGTGACCAAAGCATTTCTACAGCTGTCACTAGATCCAAGTGTACTTTTTTGAAAAATCTTGCTCGTTTTCTGAAAGTTGTGCAGGATCTTGTTCTATAATATGCACAAAAATGCAGTCTCAAGGCGACCCATTTTTTTCGCAAGAGATTGAGCTTCATTTCGAGTAGCAGGGTTTTGATTGTCGTCTGCAGACAAGTTAGACAAGACATCCAATAACTTTTGGTAATGCAAGCAAAGGGCTTTGGTAGCCTGCGCGTGAGTGGCCCATCGGGTGTCGGATAGTCCTTTTCGAAACAGTTTCACTGCAACAAGCAACACTTTTCATTCCAACAAGGTTCAGTGAATGAGCAGTGCAGGGTATCCAGTCAGCTAATGGGTTGGCCTCCTGAATGTGAGCCCTCAAATCTCAATAAAGACCGGACATGTTAGACGCATTAGCGTAACACTGGCCCCTGCAGTTTTAAATATCAAGATTCATCTCATTTAGAATCAATGATACAGACTTAAAAGGTGAATCTCCCATGTGACGGAATATCAGCAGAAATTTTAGAAAGCATTTGAATACTTCCCCTTCTGTGGAAACGTAACATACTACAGATGTGAGTAGATCCACATGTGCCAAGTCAGGGGTGGAATCAACTATCATGGAAAAATATTTAGAGCTCTGTACTCTCTGTCTCATCAGTGCAATAAATTACTTGCATATGGTGTTAGATAAATAAGATTTAGTTCCCCTCCTCTTATTTCCATATTTTCTCATATGTTCTGCAAGAAAATGTCGAATTTGCTAAGAAGTTCAAGTATCCCTAAATAATTGCCATTATTTGGAGAACCGATCGTCTCAACGTCTCCCCGGAATGCGAGGCCGCGTTCTGACAGGAACTGTATGACAGCAACCACTCGTTTTAGAACTTCTTGCCAATATTTTTGCTCGTTTTCACATTGCTCTTTCAGTTCTGCATCTATGTGCCTGCGTCCGTGCCAACCATGTAAGCATGGCATTTCTATGAGGCTGACTTGATTCATGTTCCATGCACGCATGTTTCCAATCACAGAAACCGGAGTTAGAAAAAGAACTCGCAGACTGCCTGAATAATCAACAAAAAAGCAAAACATGTTTCCAGTCGAAGGAGAAAAAACAAGCAAGCCATTCTCTTTGCACAGCTTCACCATTACGCATAGAGCGAGTGAACAAGGTGGACAAGGTTTTGCTTAAACACCTCTTCTGGTTTTTGTAAAATCGCTCTGATGCATGGAATGGTGCGTCTTTATTTTGACACAACAGGGATGCTTTCACGCCCTTACTAATCCAGTAACAACGCAATTCCTCAGTGACGCAGGGCCCCAACAACAACACCAGTGGATGTAATATGTTCTTAAATTGGAGAAAACTGCAGGCCTGTAGTATCCGTTGCATCATCATCACCTGATTCAGAAGGGCTGGCCGAAGGAGGGGGTATATTCGGCGGCGGCCTACCTAAAGTGGGCGAGGACGAGGATGTCTCGACAGATTCACAAAGCTCTGCCGCCTCCAAGGCTGATGTTGAAGCTGATAGCGAATTAGCCTCGTCATCTTTGTCGGCAGTGTCAATTTCTAGGCCTATGTGTTCTTCTGAATTTTTTTAAAAATGTCGGAAGCTTTTGTATTTTTCTGTGTTTCTTCATTTCTCAGGTTTTTCTGTTGCTGCTCGTTTCTCTTTTTAGCGCCACTGTCATATTATCTTACATTTTTATGAGACATGTTGAGGTGCCGATCAATCAATCCATCAATCATCTTTATTTATATTGTGCTTTTCCAACGCCGATTGTGTCAGATCAGCTTCAGTGTTAAACAGGACAATACTGCAGCAGAATTAGATTTGGCTGTACAGTCGTTCTGGAGAAAACAGTGATGTTATCAGATTATTTTAATTTAGTTGAATAGCTTGGATCATAATGTTAGTGTCCCCAACTGAGCAAGCCAAGCCAAAGGCGACCAAAGGAACCGAAACTCTATCAGGGCATGATGGAGAAAAATAAACCTTAGAGAAACCAGACTCAGTTCTCCTCTGGCCTATTAACACATAATTAACACATAGTGGAGGATTATTATTCTGGACACCGCACAGCTCAGAAGTCATATTTGAGCAGAATATTCGAGAGTTCAGGGTATCACGCAAGAGACGGGTTTATTGAGGATGGTGCGTCGATCACACAAGAGTATAAATATTTGAAAGATCTTTTATTGCGCCAGAGACGGGTTCACTGAGGACGACGTGCCGCGAGGCAAACCCAGAGGAGACACCAATCGACACGGTGTACTGCGTTGTCCGCTGAGACTCTTGATTCGGGTGTGTGACAACGATGCTCAACATACGCATAATTACCTCGATCAAAAAATGTGTTATAACGCAAAAGAGAATATTCTCGGGGGCCCCTAGTGTTCGGGCCCTGGGATGCAGCCCATGTTGCACATTCGGATAACGCGGCCTTGTGAACAGCTGGATTTTTATTATTAGCTAAAGATGAACAGAGGGGTTGTTCATGGTTAGTTCATGTCAACTAATGCATTAATTAATGTTAACTAATGCAACCTTATTGGAAAGTGTTACTGAAAACTGTGAAGTTATTGTATTCAGTTGCCTGTTTTTCTTCTTTCCCAAGTGTTTTTTCTTCATCAACCAAGAGAAGGGACTAACATGGAGAAGACGAACACTGAGACGGAGAGTCTTTCAGATCATGAGAGGCATCGTCTGAAACTCTGAATACTGAAGTCAGGAAGGTTTCTGTCATGATGTGCCACAGCCTGAAGGTTTGCTTCAGCTCCTGTGCAGTTCTTCACGATCAGTCAGGCGAGTGTGCTTTATTGCTCTTATAGTGTGTGCTTCCTGCAGCTCAGTGTGCAGAGCGCGTTTGTTCCACTGATTCTAATGAGGAAATGCAGTCATCCTTAAAGCTGTTTCCATAAATATATCCTTAATTGTTTAAAAAGTATTTTCTCTTTCTTGTCCTCTCTTTCTCTATTTTTCCTTTGTACTCTTTTTCTGAGTCTTCATTTCCCTCCATCTTTCCTCTATCAGTTCCTATATGATAATTCATTGTCACACTGTATATTACAAATTTGAATGTTTGCTTTAATATTAATAAATTCTTCGAAATGCAATTTTAATTAAGCAGAAAAAGGATGTTTTATGCAGTTTTGAACTAAAATGCACAGTTTAAAACTTTAAAGTTGTTTACAGTGTATGTAATTTCCAAAATTATCCTGGCAACCATAGTTGCCAAATATATTTTGTAAAAAAAACAGGAATAAAATACACTTAAAATGTCTGTATTTCTTTCAGTAAGTTTTACAGGAGTTTTTTCCAGTTGCCAATGTATTTATTTAGTTTTGTTGTAAAAAAGACAGATTGTTTTTACGGTGTATATTTTGTCTGGTTCTCTGGCTTGTCTTGTTGTCTGTGTATGAATAGCCTGTGGTCAGTTGTCTGCATGTGTTGTGAAGCTCTTGTTTTCGTGTTTCTCTCCTGTATGGATTTCCTGTTTTTTACCTTGGTAAATAGAGCTAATAGATCCACGCCGCTCATCTTCATATGAACGTGACAGGTTTGATGGTGGACTAACGAAATCATTAAAAGGTCAAGTATGGTCACAAGGTCAATGTATTTATAGAGCACATCTAAAAAGAAATAGTGTATACCAAAGTGCTGTATCTATGGAAATAAGAGAGAAAAGAAAGCAATAACCAGCACAAATAAAACACACAAATGCATTCAGACAAAAGCCAAAGAACTGTCTTCAGGCATGATTTAAAGACAAGAAGGGGAGGAGCAGACCTAATGTCAAAGGCATGGAAAAACACGATCCCCTCAAACTGACATGTACACCGGAGAAGAGGATCTCAGAAGACTACAAGACGGCTGGGAGGAGCTCAGAAGTTCAGACCTACACCATTCACTGACGAACCCCTGGGGAACCCCTGGCGAACCACTGACGAACCCCTGGCGAACCACTGACGAACCCCTGGCGAACCCCTGGCGAACCCCTGGCGAACCACTGACGAACCCCTGGCGAACCACTGACGAACCCCTGGCGAACCACCGACGAACCCCTGGCGAAAACCTGGCTAACCACTGACGAACCCCTGGCAAACCACTGACGAACCCCTGGCGAACCCCTGGCGAACCACTGACGAACCCCTGGCGAACCCCTGGCGAACCACTGACGAACCCCTGGCGAAAACCTGGCTAACCACTGGTAAACCACTGGCTAACCACTGGCGAACCACTGGCTAACCACTGGCGAACCACTGGCTAACCACTGGTGAACCACTGGTTAACCACTGGTGAACTACTGGCTAACCACTGGTGAACTACTGGCTAACCACTGGCGAACCACTGGCTAACCACTGGCTAACCACTGACGAACCCCTGGCGAACCACTGGCGAACCACTGGCGAACCACTGGCTAACCACTGGCTAACCACTGACGAACCCCTGGCTAACCACTGGCGAACCCCTGGCGCACCACTGACGAACCACTGGCTAACCACTGGCGAACCACTGGCGAACCACTGGTGAACCCCTGGCGCACCACTGACGAACCACTGGCTAACCACTGGCGAACCACTGGCTAACCACTGGCGAACCCCTGGCGCACCACTGACGAACCACTGGCTAACCACTGGCTAACCACTGGTGAACCATTGGGAAACCTCTGGCTAACCACTGGTGAACCACTGGGAAACCTCAGGCTAACTGCTGGCGAACAGTTGGCTAACCGCTGGTGAATCATTGGCTAACCGCCAATGGTTCGCCATACTATATAAATGCAGTCCATTTACCATTTACCAAGTGATGCTCACTCGTAAAGGGGTGATTAATTGAGAAATCATCTTTCCCTTGAGTCTTTGATATATAAAAGGTCTTAGTAATGTAACAATATCCTGTGTGTTTCAGAGCTGTAAACTTCCTCGTTAGTCAAAGAAAAGCTTTCACAGACACTGAAGTATTACTGGACAGCCTCATAGGTGGTTAGGAACATCTTTACTGGGTATCAATGTGCTTCACTACATCATCACGTCTTACGTATCACGTAACACTCCCTCCCCTGTTAAACCAAAGTGTATAAACATCTCAGAAAATCAAGACAATAATACGATTTTTAAAAGTTCTTCAATAGGGTGCACACTATGACAATAATGAACAATAACAACCTGTGTAGATAAGTGTGCAGAAATAAGCATTCAGTCTCTATTTGGTATTAATTGTATTGCTTGATTTTCATTCAGCTTTACACCTAGCCCTTGTACTGCACTGGCTTGATCATGATCCGTCCAGACCCTGTGCATTTTGGTGTGCTTGTCTCAGTGCCTGTGTTGTTGGTTTTTGTTTCAACACGTTGTGTGACAGGATCCTTGTGCTTTTGTTCCACCACATCTTTTTTGGGTGTTTCAGCGAATTGTCCCTTCTTCTGGATTTTCTGTGTGTGTGTAGAACACATTTCACGGAGATGGCTCCTGGTACGCTTGATTGTGTTTCCATTTGGTGTTTGGATTAGGTAACGTCTTGGCTCCTTACAGCTCTCCATTAGAGTCCCTGGATGCCATGTTTTCCTCTCCTTGTCCAGTACTCGTACAGGCAAGTCTCTACCACTACATTGATAGTCTGTGGATTCTGAAATTCCACATCCACACATCCACAAGGTGTCAGGTTTTCTCTTATCTGCATCACTAAGCCCACTTGCATTGAGTCGTTTTAATCCTTCTTCACCAGTTATTTCTTCATCGTCCAGGCAAAGATTATTTTTTTGTTTGAATGAGCACATTGCTTCACTCAGATCGGGGTCAGACCAGTTCATCACAGCTGGACACATGGATTAGGTCGCGTCACTATACTCATGAACCAACATATACGCAGATGATATTACGGTTCTTCACCGCTGCCACCATGAAGTATTACTGGACAGCATTATAGGTGTTAGGAACATCTTTACTGGGTATCAATGTGCTTCACATTACATTACATCCAGTACACGCACACAGCATACTACATCATCACGTATTACGCATCACAGCAGACACCAGACCCAGAAAACGATAGTGTGCTTCATCTCGACGTCATCGTGGTGTGAAACCGCCTCTACAGAATAATAAGCACGCTTTATTCAGCAGCCCCGCCCACTGACTCATGGAGCTGTTCGGATCACGCTAGCCAACAGCAATACATATGCTGAAGAAGATAGCAAGACACTGTGCTGTTCCTGGGTGTGGAAGAACACAGCCGCTGCAGAAGCTTCCTTCTGCTCCTAATATTAGGAATGAGCGGTTGAACTTTATTGTTAATGAAGTTCCAGCTCACGTGGGGAAGACATTATACGTGTGTTCACTTCAGTTCACTGCGGGATCGTCTGTAACCTAATCTCCGGTCGATGCTGGATTTGCAGACATACTGATATTAAAATGCTGTGCATTTTGGATCTGACAGGGATGGGGCAACACACTTTTTTATATGTAATAGTATTGTATTGTTATTGATCGTGTCTGTTTGTAACAGAACATACCTTAGCACGCTGTCACAGGCTGGAGAATCCTTTATTTGTTGGTTCATTGCCATCCGGGATCAGACTCGGTTTTTAGACCAGGTTTGGCAAAGCTCTACGTCCCGGGGCTGTGTGTTTTCCAGACGGGCTACCAAAACGTAAGCCTGTCGGAAGGCCGATTGATCTCAAATAGTGAAATAATATTCCTTTCTTGAGCTGTGCTGGTCATTCTCTTGACTTGATGTTTGAAGATCGCACGCACACACGTGTGTGTGTGTGTGTGTGTGTGTGTGTGTGTGTGTGTGTGTGTGTGTGTTTGTGTGTGCGCACACAGTTTGCGCTTATATCCACCGATCAGGCGGGCCAAGTAATACCGAAATAATATTCCAATCAATTGCGGGTAGATAAGAGATTTAATCATTGTGTTTGATTGATAAAGACGTTTTGCGAGCCCTGCAATCGACAGAATCATTCTGGTTTGAGCTTTCAAAACAATCTCTCCCTCGTGTGAACTGACAGCGGAGCTCATTAAATATGCAAATCTTGTCCAATCGTAGCCGTTGGCGTTTCCTTCCAAGTCTCCAGTGACACGCCCATCAGAACCATCAGGAGAGAGCCTCAAAACCAGTGCAGACAATAGCCTATTACTGATGAGTGATGATGTTTCTGAATGTAAAAACCACACAAACGTCATTAGTGGACCTCAGACAACAGGATAAAAAAATAAAAAAGCCAATTCATGACAGTTTTAAAAATAAAAGGTGCCAGGAAGAACCGAAAAGGCGGTTTCATGGCGATGCCATAGAAGAACTATTTTTGGTTCCCTGAAGAACAGTTTTGTGAAAGGTTCTTTAAAAAAACATTTTTTTCTTTGTATAGTGTAAAGAACCTTTCTACACTATAAAGAACCTTTTGTGCAATGTAAGGGTTTTTTGGATATTAACGGCTCTTCATGGAACCATACACCCCACCAAAGAGCCTTTATTGAAACGGAGGGTCTATGTACACCAAGTGCAAACAGTGTGCCTCGTCGGTCAGTAAAGCTGATGGATCGAGGTTCTGACGTGATCGATCCGGGTTCGAATCGGCCGTTTGCAGAGCTTGCTCTTCTCCCTTTGCCATCACACATCACATCGGAAAGGCATTTACTCTCAATAAAAATTAAGAAGATTTATAGAAGTGAAATAAAGTGCCTAACAAAGTGTTTAATAATATTGTGGCTCGCAGGTGACGCTCCTTCGCAATCACGTCCCCGGTCTCACTCGCTCCTCCCATGTCTCTCGCTCGTTTACCTCGCCACAAATATTAAGAACATTTATTGGGTAGGGTTAGGACTCGGTGTAAGGAGGGCTTTTATTGTCCCATTAATGCAGCATCCATTTAATAATTTAAATAAATATAATAATTTACACTCTGTTATTATTGCATCCTCTTAATGTACAACAACACTTCTGTGCAGCACTGAAGAACCCTTTCCTCTTCAGATGGCTTGGATCGGCTACTGCTCCGTGGTATATCTCAGAGCAATATGAATCCTTATTAAAGAAAGAGCATCATTATGGATTTAACTCCATCACACGGACTCTTCAGTTGATAAAAGAGCTTCTGTTACCTTGACCTTTATTCAAGCCCCAAAAAGAAAACTGTAGGAGCATCCATTCAGCTGGGCAAACCTGGTCCTTAGAAGGACTATTTTTCCTTGTTCTTCCAATAAATTCTTTAAAAGGAGCGTATCTCTTGCAACAGAGTCAATGGAAGATGAATTACTGTGGCAGAGTCAAGGATGTCTTGTTCAAGAGACTTCATTTTCTCTTTAAGGGCTCTAATACTGTTGGCAAAAAGACTTCATCTGTGCTTTTGACTGAAAGACATATATATAAATAACATCTCTCCTCCCTTCGTGTTTTCCAGAGAAGATTACAAGAGTGAGTAAAGGTGCAGTCCTGCAATTATCTATTATTAAAGTGCCAACGTGATTTAAAAAATCTAGGAAATGAGACAGAAATAGATAAATAGTGATGATCTGACAGAAAAGATCGAGCTATTAAAAAACCATTGGCCTTCTCAACATAGCAATGGTCAAGCCTAGCTCCTGACATATTGTTAGAATTAGCGTTTAACCATGCCTGGGAAGGCTCCACAAATCAGCTAAATTATGATCATTGATTAAACTCTCAGCCGAAGATGGATGAGGTTCATCATGATTCCTATCCAGATCTGGATTAACAGTACAATTAAAATCCCCACCGAGCACAGCACATTTCCCTGAGGACACTGTGATAAAGCATTAGAAAGGATTCTGAAACACAGAATAGGTTCTTGACCAACATTTGGAGCGGGATAACTTAAAATAACTTTATACTGTTATAATCAGACCTAAAACTGGTTATATATTCCCTCAAAGATGTAGGAAAAGATGTTCTCAAATTCGTTAATACATTTTCAACTATTCTTTCAGATCTAGCTCAAATCTCCCAATATCCTGTACTGAAAAACAATATATTATTCAAATCAAACTCGTTTCCAATTTGGTTAGAAATATCGATAACACTTGATTTTAGGGTTCAGTTATTAACTATTAACTAGTGTCTTATGATCATGCATATGACTATGCTATTGTCTGTTTATTAGCACTTCTAAAGCTCATATTAATGCCTTATTCTGCATGAGCTTATTCTACATCCCTTAATCCGACCCAATACCTAAACTTAAACGCTACAAAAACTACCTTACTAACTATTAATAAGCAGTAAATTAGGAGATTATGAGACAGAAGTCGGAGTTAATAGTGAATATGTGTTCCCCATACTAAAGGGTTACAGAAATATCAATGTTAGACAGTCATTTTGGGGTAAATCAGGAATTATGAAAAAGTTAGCCAAAATATTATTTTTATACATTTTGCTGAAATCCTCTAACACTGGCAGAAAATGACTTTCAGAAGTATTACCCTCAAAGTAAACCGCTTTCCAAAGCCTATTTTAAACAGATTCTCATGGTCATCTTTGTCGAAGGCTTTTTCCTGCACAAGAAAACACGGTCAGATGTTTGGGGTGTAACGGGACACACAACCGAACTCTGGTACGGGTTCGGTACGGCAGGGGAGAGAAGAATAAATATAAACTGCTCGTGTCTGTCCTTAAATTAATTCAATTATAAGTAAAGGTTCCTTCTGTAAACTATAGCGAGCCCTTACTCACACATTACTATACTATTAAAGGTTAACAATGAATAAATACATTTGATTATTCATATATTTGGACCCAAATGTATTTTGGATGCTTCAAGAGACTCTAATTAACCCACTGATGTCTCATATGGACTACTGTGATGATGTTTTTATTCCCTTTCTGGACATGGACAGTATAGTGTGCATACACTTGCATACGCTCTCGGACTAAATATAAAATATCTTAAACTGTGTGTGAAGATGAGCGGAGGTCTGACGGGTGTGGAGCGACATTAGGGAGAGGAGTTAATGACAGAAGATTCATTTCTGGCTGATTTAACCCTTTAAGGTTACCCAGCCCTTTAAATACATCTGGGTAAGTTGAGCAGAAGGGAGTCTCTTCATCGGCAGTGCTGTTGAGCTGAGGGATCATCTGTAGTCTGCGGATAGCAAGGAGACCCGGTAAGGGTGTGGTCAATGAACAGCTCCTCCTCAGTCTTTCTGTCCCCTCTCTGAATGACCTGCACTTGCCCTTTCCAAAGGTCCTTTCCAGGTTGCTCTGAGTGTCTGCCATATCTGATGAATTCTGATTCTGGGATAGCAGTCACATACGCACCTGTGTCCACTTAAAACACAATAGGCCGCCATTTATGGTAAGTATTTCAGTCTATATGGATGACTGTGATAGTCAACAGCCCCACGATAAGCCTCATCCTCTTCAACTGGATCCAGCTTTTGAGCTGATCTGCACACGGACGCAAAGTGTCCCCTCTTTTGACATTTTCTACACTGCTGGGCCTTCAGTCCATGAATGTTTAAGGGTTTTGCCGCACTTCCCACACTGTTTCCCCTTGGTTGAGGTAGACCGAAGCTGATTATATTGACCGTATATTGGCTGATACCGTGTTGAAAATATTTTTACACTGCAGGTCTTGATGCACAATTTCGATCTGATGACTATATTCGTTTTTTTTTTTTTTTTTGACAAACCGCTTGCATCATCTTTTAAAAGCGACCCGTATCCGCTATTTGCATTTACACTGTACACTGGCGAAACAGCCCAAGACGCTCTGACCCGTAAAACGACGTGATATGCAATGGACACAGACAAAATGATTAATCAATGTTTTGCTTTCTGCACTTCTTTAAAAGTCAACGAAACATTGCCTTCATCTTCCATCGCACATTACTGTCGTGTGATCGCAGTTCGTGCCCACCTTCAGTGACGTATGACTCACATTACCTGGGGAATATCCAGTTTGACCACTGACATGGCAGACACAAATGCAGGTATTCGACTCATATCAGATTAATTTTTTTATTTTTTTTCTCTTCTTCTTACACGTTAACATGTCATAACCGATCTGTGCCACATGAGAGGGAATAATCGGAATTGGCCACTTGAGCCATGGAGTGTAAACGGGGCCTTACTGTCTTGAGACATCTGTCCTGGAGAATATCAGCTGACCGCAGAATATCAGCTGACCGCAAATTTGGGTTGAGCTGCAGTTTTTCAGACAATTTAGCATCACGTATGCCGACAACAAGCTTATTGAAGATCATTTCCTCACATAAGATGCTATATTCGCACTTCTTGACATCTTTTATTAAACTTGGCTCATTCAAAAACTACATTATGCACTCCTAGAGAGTGTCCGTCCAGGTGATTTTCTTCCTCTTCTGTCGACTGCAGTGAGCTCAGAATATTGTCAGCCTTCTCACCCATTGTCTAGATGAGAGAATTCACCCCGTATGCACATTTTTCTTTCAATCCAGACACAGTTCTGAAGCGTTCAAACCTTTTAATCGTTGTGGGCCACGAGCTTGGCTTGAAGTCGAATGGTCTGATAGTAAATATGTGGTCCATGCTGTGTGCTTTTAGTTTGCCGCCAGCTTGTTTTTATCTCTCAGGACTCGCTCTCTCTTGCTCCACAGGTCCCCCATTCTCACTCTCCACACCATTAAACCTCTCCAACTTCTAGACCACCAGACGGCATCTCTTTATATCTCTCCTGTGTTGTTCCTTCCCAACCGCTTAATCTCCAGCCCCCCCACCTGGCCATAACCTGACATAACAGTGATAATCATGTCAATGTACAGCTGAAGTCGGTTTAGTTTTGATTGAAACCTGTTCAATAACTGTGTAAAGTTCATCAGTTATGACACTAGTTCCACTCGGATATAATCCATCATTGTTTTATAGTCCGATCAGTTGAACCCTTTGTAAATGAACAAGAGCCTTTAACCGCTCAGGCAAAACCTTTTCTAGCTTTATTTACTAATTTTGCCTTATAACAAACCAGTGAAAGAAAAAGCATCACAATAAATAAAACACCTAAAGACTAGAAGAACAGGGTTGAAAGTCATCAGTCCATGATGAGATAACATTCATCTCTTTGGATGTGGCTTTTCAGGGAATATTTTCCCAGTCTGGCATAATTGCTATAAAGTTCAGTCAAATAAGTGTTACAACATTAAAATACACATTATAATCCAGCTGTGAAAGTTTTAGACAAAACAAGGAATTATCATGATTGTGATTATCAAAAATGATAAAGGATTGACAGTTTTTATTTTTTATTATAACTGATCTTGCGGCATCGACTCTGGGGAACGCCGGGCATCCGTTAGAGAGGTCAGCGGCTGGTCTTATTAGAGCGTGTACATCATTCAGCACCTTTAGATCTGCACCTACAATATAGATTAAGAAAAATCAGTCATGTGATCATTCATTTGGATTTTTTTAAATGTGATTTGATATTGTAATTTGTGATATTGTGATTGCATCATCCTGCCCAGAGATTATAGATGCAAATGAGATATATATATATATAATTTTTTTTTTTAATGATTTTTTTTGTTGTTGAGATGAGTGGCAATGGACTGCTTTCTATTGGACTGAAGCCAGGGCTCATTTAAATGAATATAAAATGTCATACTTTTTACTGCACTACATTCCATAAATACGTTTTTTTTTTTTTACCTTTAACTCTTAATTACATTAATCAATCAATCAATCATCTTTATTTCTATCGCTCTTCTCCAGCGCCGATTGTGTCAGAGCAGCTTCAGTGTTAAACAGGACAATACTGCAGCAGAATTAGATTGGGCTGTACAGTCGTTCTGGAGGAAACAGTGATGTTATGCTGGCAGATCAGTATTATAGTTTATAGAATTAAATAAGACCTAATTCATACATTGTATTTGTATATTTAGTTGAATAACTTTAATCGTCCCCAACTGAGCAAGCCAAGCCAAAGGCGACAGTGGCAAGGACATTAAACAGATAGTACTTTCTTACTTACACTCGAGTAAAATTTTAATTACTTTTACTTGAGTAAAAGTATACAGCACTACATTTTTTATGCAATTAAGTATTAAATGATATTTAATATGAAACACAGTGCAGTAAAAATTACAATATTATGTTTTGAAATGTTGCGAAGTAAAAGTTTCCCAAAGGAGAACACCGATAAAGTACATATACCTGAAAAATAACACTACTCGGAAAGTAAAAATACAGCAGTACTGTCCGCCTCTGCTTAAAAGTATTTATTTATTTATTTATTTATTTATTTATTTATTTATTTATTTATTTATTTATGAAAGAAAGGGGGAGCAATGCATATTAATGAACATTAATACAAATGTAAATATGCCAGATTATAGCCTGAGGCTTATTTTATATAATAGAACAGCGACAAATTAATTCGAGGAAGAGAGAGAACATGATTTACAGTTCATCTGTATTACACCGAGTCTAAGAGAGAAAGAAGAGGAATAATCCACTGTGGATATTGCCCATGCCCATCTTACAAACCTAACGAATTACAATACAGTTCACAAACCATTGCATGTTTGGATCTCTCAACCACCAGTTCAATATCAAAGTCTTTGAAACTGACTTTTGGTGTGAGATTTGGGGAATTGATATTGTATTAAGTATTCTAAGTATCCTTTGCTTGTAGTTGTGTTTACTCTTTTGATTGAGCAGCCTGTTAAATATTTTTTTCACCTAGTTTTGCATTCTGTCTTATAAATTTACACTGTTGACAATATTGATTTATAAAGAAAACAGATGTTCCTAATTCTGCGTATCTAGGCTAGTTCAGAGTTTAGTGCAGATCTATCCAGCCATCCGTGTTCTTCCTCTTATACGGTAGGGGGCGCTGTTACACATCCTCTTACTTATCTGAGTACAATATCAAAGTCCCAAATCTTTCACCATTTTAGCATGATTGAAAATACACACCGCGTCTGAAACAGCCTGAAGCAGAAACTTTTTTAAATATTTTTTTACTTGTTTGCTTATCCATTGTCCTTGTTTGTTATGTTATTATTGTCACAACAATTATATTCAAACTCATTGAAATGATATTTTTTCATTAAATAAAGCACATAATCTGCACTTGTTGTTCCAGACACAACAGCACACACATAAAACATGTTTATTAGGTAGAATCGCTGCGGCTGGTTAGTACAAAAACCCTCATTAACATGGAAAGGATCATTTTTCTCACGTGGTTTGGGCTTTTCGGGCGTTTTCTGTATTTGCATTGATTTTGGATTGTTATTAAGTTCCTTTTTTGTCCACATGTTGTTTAGATATAATGTGATTATTTGGGAATGCCGTTGTTGTATTGGCATTATAAAGAGGACTCATGCCCTAGGCCTACTCTATGTTTCTGTGAAACGCCGCCACTGCTTTCATAAACTCAAACCTGTTTACTATTATTAAAATAGTAAACTAATATACTTATAAGTTCACTTGTTGTACAGATACAGAACAAGTAAGAAACGCAGTTGCACTTAAAGTTTACTACTTTTACACTTATAGTAGCCTACACTTAAACCTTTACTTTTATAAAAGTGGGCCAATTTAGTCCCAAGCAGAATTAAAATAGTGTTGAAATTGAAATCTTGTTTCTTGTTTCCGTCCCAATCAGAAATCTGATTATTTTTCTCACCCCATTGGCAGATCATTTTGCCAGTTTAAGCAAAAACTCTCTTCATTTAGATTTTATTTTCAACAAAACAAGAAAAAATATCTTATGTCGTTTTACTGATCTAGTAAATGCATCTTGATTTAAGAATTGTTAGATTTATTTTTATTTTTTTTGGTAGTAGTAATAAGAACGTTTTTTTTTTTTTTTTTTTAAATAATTCTGATCATATTTTTCTTACTGGTTGAGTTGTCATTGTTTTACCCCCTTCTTTTCCTTTTAATTGTATGGTAATGTCTCCAGTGCAGTGGTAGAGATGATAGTACCAGAGCTCGACAGGCAGAGGGCGAGATTTCCTCTTCTGACACCTGTGTGTTGTTTCGGTGAAGGTTCGAGATCTTGCTATAAAATCACATCATAGGATTTCCTTTGGATCGCTAATCCTGGATTGCAGCATATTATTGTCTTTATTATTTCGTAAAAAAATGGGAATGCCACACTGTGTCTTAATCATCATGAATCTTTTTTTAAATAAAAGCATCATCATTTAGATTGTATATTTCAGCAAAGCGGCGGAGTGTGAATCACACGATCCCGTCTGGACTCGCTCAGAGTCTCGCCTGCTTCAGTGCACCTCAAACGAGCCCACACACACACACACACACACACACACACACACACACACACACGCACAGCTGACTGACAGCTCCAGCACGCCGCCTTCTCTTCATTCTCGGTTCGCTTCTGCTCGCGTTTTCATCTTCTGGAGTTCACATACTCTCTCTCAGCCGTGATGTGCGGCTACGCGGTGTTTGTGAGGTGATATACGGACACACACACACACACACACACACACACACACACACACACACACACACACACACACACACACACACACACACACACACACACACACACACACACACACACACACACACACACACACACACACACACACACACACACACACACGCACAGCTGACTGACAGCTCCAGCACGCCGCCTTCTCTTCATTCTCGGTTCGCTTCTGCTCGCGTTTTCATCTTCTGGAGTTCACATACTCTCTCTCAGCCGTGATGTGCGGCTACGCGGTGTTTGTGAGGTGATATACGGACACACACACACACACACACACACACACACACACACACACACACACACACACACACACACACACACACACACACACACACCATGCAGAATGGATAAAACCACTGGGTGCACCTGGTTGAGTCCGGTCAGCGACCGGGTCGGCGTGCCTTTGGATCAGGTAAGCCTGTCAGAACACTTCCCACTGTTGGGAACACTTTTGGGTGAGGTTAACAACCATTACGTGTGCTCTTTGCCTGACCAGTAACAAGTAGACTATAAAACGTTTGTAATATTGTACTAGTTAACTCAGCTCAAGACAGATAGTCAGGCTGTATGAGAACTGGTTTCTCAAGTTTTCTTTCTCTCTCCAAAGCTAGCACATTCTGGGGTTTTCATTAGCAACACTCGCCTTTGTCCGGGTTGCTGGGGAGACAATTACAAACATTTTGAAGCATAATTTAAATATGAAGCTTTTAATAGAGCTGTTCAATGATGAACTATTGAATTCCACATTATACTGCAATATTTGTCTGTAAATCTGCTTTGAAACAATGTACAGCATACAACTTATAATGTTTTAAACAAGAGACTTGCCAGTTCAGTTCAGTGATTTAATTCATTTATCCGGCTCTATTAAAACAGACTGTTGATCAATGTGCCCTACAATAACAGATAAAAACAGACAATACAGAAATCAAATATAGACTTTATTAGTCTCTTTAATATGGAAGTAATATTCTATGTACTGTGCTTAAAGAGAGAAATAATATTTATTTTTTAATATTTAATAACTTAATAAGACATGTCAATGTCAATAGGCTAAATAAAAATCAAAGTAACATTTAATTATCTTTTTTTGGAGAATAAGCTAGAGGTTTCTCCAACTTAGGTAAAACTTCATTAAATTATATGGAATTTATATGGAATGGCTAATATTGGTTAGACTGGTTTAGCACTATTGGCTAGTATTGGTTAGACTGGTTCAGCACTATTGGGTAGTATTGGTTAGACTGGTTCAGCACTATTGGTTAGTATTGGTTAGACTGGTTCAGCACTATTGGGTAGTATTGGTTGGACTGGTTCAGCACTATTGGTTAGTATTGGTTAGACTGGTTCAGCACTATTGGCTGGTATTGGTTAGACTGGTTCAGCACTATTGGCTAGTATTGGTTGGACTGGTTCAGCACTATTGGTTAGTATTGGTTAGACTGGTTCAGCACTATTGGTTAGTATTGGTTATGCTGGTTCAGCACTATTGGGTAGTATTGGTTGGACTGGTTCAGCACTATTGGTTAGTATTGGTTAGACTGGTTCAGCACTATTGGTTAGTATTGGTTATGCTGGTTCAGCACTATTGGGTAGTATTGGTTAGACTGGTTCAGCACTATTGGCTAGTATTGGTTGGACTGGTTCAGCACTATTGGTTAGTATTGGTTAGACTGGTTCAGCACTATTGGGTAGTATTGGTTAGACTGGTTCAGCACTATTGGCTAGTATTGGTTGGACTGGTTCAGCACTATTGGTTAGTATTGGTTAGACTGGTTCAGCACTATTGGTTAGTATTGGTTATGCTGGTTCAGCACTATTGGGTAGTATTGGTTAGACTGGTTCAGCACTATTGGCTAGTATTGGTTGGACTGGTTCAGCACTATTGGTTAGTATTGGTTAGACTGGTTCAGCACTATTGGGTAGTATTGGTTAGACTGGTTCAGCACTATTGGCTAGTATTGGTTAGACTGGTTCAGCACTATTGGCTAGTATTGGTTAGACTGGTTCAGCACTATTGGTTAGTATTGTTAGACTGGTTCAGCACTATTGGCTAGTATTGGTTAGACTGGTTCAGCACTATTGGCTAGTATTGGTTAGACTGGTTCAGCACTATTCGTTAGTATTGGTTAGACTGGTTCAGCACTATTGGCTAGTATTGGTTAGACTGGTTCAGCACTATTGGCTAGTATTGGTTAGACTGGTTCAGCACTATTGACTAGTATTGGTTAGACTGGTTCAGCACTATTGGCTAGTATTGGTTAGACTGGTTCAGCACTATTGGCTAGTATTGGTTAGACTGGTTTAGCTCTATTGGGTAGTATTGGTTAGACTGGTTCAGCACTATTGGGTAGTATTGGTTAGGCTGGTTCAGCATTATTGGGTAGTATTGGTTAGACTGGTTCAGCACTATTGGCTAGTATTGGTTAGACTGGTTTAGCTCTATTGGGTAGTATTGGTTAGGCTGGTTCAGCACTATTGGGTAGTATTGGTTAGGCTGGTTCAGCATTATTGGGTAGTATTGGTTAGACTGGTTAAGCACTATTCGTTAGTATTGGTTAGACTGGTTCAGCACTATTGGCTAGTATTGGTTAGACTGGTTCAGCACTATTGGCTAGTATTGGTTAGACTGGTTTAGCTCTATTGGGTAGTATTGGTTAGACTGGTTTAGCTCTATTGGGTATAATTGGTTAGACTGGTTTAGCACTATTGGGTAGTATTAGTTAGACTGGTTCAGCACTTGGGTAGTATTGGTTATGCTGGTTCAGCAAAATATTGGGTAGTATTGGTTAGACTGGTTCAGCACTATTGGCTAGTATTGGTTAGACTGGTTTAGCTCTATTGGGTAGTATTGGTTAGACTGGTTTAGCTCTATTGGGTAGTATTGGTTACACTGGTTTAGCACTATTGGCTAGTATTGGTTAGACTGGTTCAGCACTTGGGTAGTATTGGTTATGCTGGTTCAGCAAAATATTGGGTAGTATTGGTTAGACTGGTTTAGCACTATTGGGTAGTATTGGTTAGACTGGTTTAGCACTATTGGGTAGTATTGGTTAGACTGGTTCAGCACTATTGGCTGTTATTGGTTAGATTTGTTCAGCAATCTTGGGTAGTATTGGTTAGACTGGTTCAGCAAAATATTGGGTAGTATTGGTTAGACTGGTTCAGCACTATTGGGTAGTATTAGTTAGACTGGTTCAGCAAAATATTGGGTAGTATTGGTTAGACTGGTTCAGCACTATTGGCTGGTATTGGTTAGACTGGTTTAGCATTATTGGGTAGTATTGGTAGACTGGTTTAGCACTATTGTAGTATTGGTAGACTGGTTTAGCACTATTGGTAGTATTGGTAGACTGGTTCAGCCCTATTGGGTAGTATTGGTTAGACTGATTCAGCAAAATATTGGGTAGTATTGGTTAGATTGGTTTAGCACTATTGGGTAGTATTGGTAGACTGGTTTAGCACTATTGGTAGTATTGGTAGACTGGTTCAGCCCTATTGGGTAGTATTGGTTAGACTGATTCAGCAAAATATTGGGTAGTATTGGTTAGATTGGTTTAGCACTATTGGTAGTATTGGTAGACTGGTTTAGCACTATTGGTAGTATTGGTAGACTGGTTCAGCCCTATTGGGTAGTATTGGTTAGACTGATTCAGCAAAATATTGGGTAGTATTGGTTAGATTGGTTTAGCACTATTGGGTAGTATTGGTAGACTGGTTTAGCACTATTGGTAGTATTGGTAGACTGGTTCAGCCCTATTGGATAGTATTGGATAGACCGGTTTAGCACTATTGGGTAGTATTAGTTATGCTGGTTCAGCAAAATATTGAGTAGTATTGGTTAGACCTGGTTCAGCAATCTTGGGTATTATTAGTTAGACTGGTTCAGCACTATTGGGTAGTATTGGACAGACTGGTTTAGCACTATTGGTAGTATTGGTAGACTGGTTTAGCACTATTGGTAGTATTGGTTAGACTGGTTTAGCACTATTGGGTAGTATTGGTTAGACTGGTTCAGTAAAATATTGGGTAGTATTGGTTAGACGGGTTCAGCAATCTTGGGTAGTATTGGTTAGACTAGTTCGGCACTATTGGGTAGTATTAGTTAGACTGGTTCAGCACTATTGGGTAGTATTGGTTAGACTGGTTCAGCACTTTTGGTTAGGCTGGTTCAGCGTTATTGGGTAGTATTGGTTAGGCTGGTTCAGCACTATTGGTTGGTATTGGTTAGACTGGTTCAGCACTATTGGGTAGTATTGGTTAGACTGGTTTAGCACTATTGGGTAGTATTGGTTAGGCTGGTTCAGCACTATTGGGTAGTATTGGTTAGACTGGTTCAGCACTATTGGCTGGTATTGGTTAGATTTGTTTAGCAATCTTGGGTAGTATTGGTTAGACTGGTTCAGCAAAATATTGGGTAGTATTAGTTAGACTGGTTTAGCACTATTGGGTAGTATTAGTTAGACTGGTTCAGCAAAATATTGGGTAGTATTGGTTAGACTGGTTCAGCACTATTGGCTGGTATTGGTTAGACTGGTTTAGCATTATTGGGTAGTATTGGTAGACTGGTTTAGCACTATTGGTAGTATTGGTTAGACTGGTTTAGCACTATTGGTAGTATTGGTAGACTGGTTCAGCCCTATTGGGTAGTATTGGTTAGACTGATTCAGCAAAATATTGGGTAGTATTGGTTAGATTGGTTTAGCACTATTGGGTAGTATTGGTAGACTGGTTTAGCACTATTGGTAGTATTGGTAGACTGGTTCAGCCCTATTGGGTAGTATTGGTTAGACTGATTCAGCAATATTGGATAGTATTGGATAGACTGGTTTAGCATTATTGGGTAGTATTAGTTATGCTGGTTCAGCAAAATATTGGGTAGTATTGGTTAGACCTGGTTCAGCAATCTTGGGTAGTATTGGTTAGACCTGGTTTAGCACTATTGGGTATTATTAGTTAGACTGGTTCAGCACTATTGGGTAGTATTGGATAGATTGGTTTAGCACTATTGGTAGTATTGGTAGACTGGTTCAGCCCTATTGGGTAGTATTGGTTAGACTGGTTTAGCACTATTGGGTATTATTAGTTAGACTGGTTCAGCACTATTGGGTAGTATTGGATAGACTGGTTTAGCACTATTGGTAGTATTGGTAGACTGGTTCAGCCCTATTGGGTAGTATTGGTTAGACTGGTTTAGCACTATTGGGTAGTATTGGTAGACTGGTTTAGCACTATTGGTAGTATTGGTTAGACTGGTTCAGCCCTATTGGGTAGTATTGGTTAGACTGATTCAGCAATATTGGATAGTATTGGATAGACTGGTTTAGCACTATTGGTAGTATTGGTAGACTGGTTCAGCCCTATTGGGTAGTATTGGTTAGACCTGGTTTAGTACTATTGGGTATTATTAGTTAGACTGGTTCAGCACTATTGGGTAGTATTGGATAGACTGGTTTAGCACTATTGGTAGTATTGGTAGACTGGTTCAGCCCTATTGGGTAGTATTGGTTAGACTGGTTTAGCACTATTGGGTAGTATTGGTAGACTGGTTTAGCACTATTGGTAGTATTGGTTAGACTGGTTCAGCCCTATTGGGTAGTATTGGTTAGACTGATTCAGCAATATTGGATAATATTGGATAGACTGGTTTAGCACTATTGGGTAGTATTAGTTATGCTGGTTCAGCAAAATATTGGGTAGTATTGGTTAGACGGGTTCAGCAATCTTGGGTAGAATTGGTTAGACTAGTTCGGCACTATTGGGTAGTAATAGTTAGACTGGTTCAGCACTATAGGGTAGTATTGGTTAGACTGGTTCGGCACTTTTGGGTAGTATTGGTTAGGCTGGTTAAGCATTGTTGGGTAGTATTGGTTAGGCTGGTTCGGCATTATTGGGTAGTATTGGTTAGGCTGGTTCAGCACTATTGGTTGGTATTGGTTAGACTGGTTCAGCACTATTGGGTAGTATTGGTTAGACTGGTTCAGCACTATTTGATAGTATTGGTTAGACTGGTTCAGCACTATTGGGTAGTATTGGTTATGCTGTTTCAGCACTATTGGTTAGTATTGGTTAGACTGGTTCAGCACTATTGGCTGGTATTGGATATGCTTGTTCAGCACTATTGGGTAGTATTGGTTAGACTGGTTCAGTACTTTTGGGTAGTATTGATTAGACTGGTTCAGCACTATTGTTTAGTATTGGTTAGGCTGGTTCAGCCCTATTGGGTAGTATTGGTTAGACTGGTTCAGCAATATTGGATAGTATTGGTTAGACTGGTTTAGCACTATTGGGTAGTATTAGTTATGCTGGTTCAGCAAAATATTGGGTAGTATTGGTTAGACTGGTTCAGCACTATTGGGTAGTATTAGTTAGACTGGTTCAGCACTATTGGGTAGTATTGGTTAGACTGGTTCAGCACTATTGGGTAGTATTGGTTAGGCTGGTTCAGCACTATTGGGTAGTATTGGTTATGCTGGTTCAGCACTATTGTTTAGTATTGGTTATACTGGTTCAGCACTATTGGTTAGTATTGGTTAGACTGGTTCATCACTATTTGATAGTATTGGTTAGACTGGTTCAGCACTATTGGTTAGTATTGGTTATGCTGGTTCAGCACTATTGTTTAGTATTGGTTATACTGGTTCAGCACTATTGGTTAGTATTGGTTAGACTGGTTCATCACTATTTGATAGTATTGGTTAGACTGGTTCAGCACTATTGGCTGGTATTGGTTATGCTTGTTCAGCACTATTGGTTAGTATTGTTAGACTGGTTCAGTACTTTTGGGTAGTATTGGTTAGACTGGTTCAGCACTATTGGTTAGTATTGGTTAGGCTGGTTCAGCACTATTGGCTGGTATTGGTTATTCTGGTTCAGCACTATTAGTTAGTATTGGTTATGCTGGTTCAGCACCATTGGTTAGACCGGTCCAGCACTATTGTTTAGTATTGGTTAGACTGGTTCAGCACAATTGGGTATTATTGGTTAGACTGGTTCAGCACTATTGGGTAGTATTGGTTAGACTGGTCCAGCACTATTGGGTAGAATTTGTTAGACTGGTTCAGCACTATTGTTAGTATTGGTTAGGCTGGTTCAGCACTATTGGCTGGTATTGGTTATTCTGGTTCAGCACTATTAGTTAGTATTGGTTATGCTGGTTCAGCACTATAGGTTAGACCGGTCCAGCACTATTGTTTAGTATTGGTTAGACTGGTTCAGCACAATTGGGTATTATTGGTTAGACTGGTTCAGCACTATTGGGTAGTATTGGTTAGACTGGTCCAGCACTATTGGGTAGAATTTGTTAGACTGGTTCAGCACTATTGGTTAGTATTGGTTAGACTGGTTCAGCACTATTCGTTAGTATTGGTTAGACTGGTTCAGCACTATTGTTAGTATTGGTTAGACTGGTTCAGCACTATTGGCTGGTATTGGTTATGTTGGTTCAGCACTATTGGTTAGTATTGTTAGACCGGTTCAGTACTTTTGGTTAGTATTGGTTATGCTGGTTCAGCACTATTGGTTAGTGTTGGTTAGACTGGTTTAGCTCTATTGGGTAGTATTGGTTAGACTGGATCAGCAATATTGGGCATTATTTGTTTGACTGGTTCAGCACTATTGGTTAGTATTGGTTATGCTGGTTCAGCACTATTGGTTAGTATTGGTTTGACCGATTCAGCAATTTTGGCTATTATTGGTTAGACTGGTTCAGCACTTTTGGCTAATATTGGTTAGACTGGTTCAACACTATTGTTTAGTATTGGTTATGCTGGTTCAGCACTATTGGTTAGTATTGGTTAGACTGGTTCAGCACTATTGGGTAGTATTGGTTATGCTGGTTCAGCACTATTGGTTAGTATTGGTTTGACTGTTTCAGCACTATTGGTTAGTATAGGTTAGACTGGTTCAACATTACTGGCAAGTATTTGTTAGACTGGTTCAGCACTATTGGGTAGTATTGGTTTTGCTGGTTCAGCACTATTGGTTAGTATTGGTTTGACCGATTCAGCAATTTTGGCTATTATTGGTTAGACTGGTTCAGCACTTTTGGCTAATATTGGTTAGACTGGTTCAACACTATTGTTTAGTATTGGTTATGCTGGTTCAGCACTATTGGTTAGTATTGGTTAGACTGGTTCAGCACTATTGGGTAGTATTGGTTTGACTGTTTCAGCAGTATTGGTTAGTATTGGTTAGACTGGTTCAGCACTATTGGGTAGTATTGGTTAGACTGGTTAAGCACCATTAGTTAGTATTGGTTATGCTGGTTCCGCGTTTTTGGTTAGTATTGTTTATGCTGGTTCAGCAATATTGTGTAGTATTGATTAGACTGGTTAAGCACCATTGGTTAGTATTGGTTATGCTGGTTCAGCACTATTGGGTAGTAAAGATTAGACTGGTTAAGCACAATTGGTTAGTGTTGGTTAGACTGGTTTAGCAGTATTGGTAAATATTGGTTAGACTGGTTTAGCACTATTGGGTTGTATTGGTTAGACTGGTTTAGCACTATTGGTTAGTATTGGTTAGACTGGTTCAACATTACTGGCAAGTATTTGTTAGACTGGTTCAGCACTATTGGATAGTATTGGTTATGCTGGTTCAGCACTATTGGTTAGTATTGGTTTGACCGATTCAGCAATATTGGCTATTATTGGTTAGACTGGTTCAGCACTTTTAGCTAATAATGGTTAGACTGGTTCAGCACTTTTGGCTAGTATTGGTTATGCTGGTTCAGCACTATTGGTTAGTATTGGTTAGACTGGTTCAGCACTATTCGTTAGTATTGGTTAGACTGGTTCAGCACTATTGGGTAGTATTGGTTAGACTGGTTCAGCACTATTGGGTAGTATTGGTTATGCTGGTTCAGCACTATTGGTTAGTATTGGTTAGACTGGTTCAGCACTATTGGGTAGTATTGGTTAGACTGGTTCAGCACTATTGGGTAGTATTGGTTATGCGGGTTCAGCACTATTGGTTAGTATTGGTTAGACTGGTTCAGCACTTTTGGGTAGTATTGGTTACATTTACATTTACATTTATGCATTTGGCAGACACTTTTATCCAAAGCGACTTACATTGCATTCAAAATACACATTTTATCTTGACTTTTTTTTGTGTCAATTCTTGCTTTCCCTGGGAATCAAACCCATGAACTTGGCGTTGCTAGCGCCATGCTCTACTCATTGAGCTACAGGAAAGACAGGTTCATTTCTATTGGTTAGTATTGGTTATGCTGGTTTAGCACTTTTGGTTAGTATTGGTTAGACTGGTTCAGCACTATTGGTTAGTATTGGTTATGCTGGTTCAGCATTACTGGTTAGTACTGGTTAGACAGGTTCAGCAATTTTGAATAGTATTGGTTAGATTGGTTCAGCACTACTGGTTAATATTGGTTAGACTGTTTCAGCACTATTGTTTAATATTGTTGATGTTGGTTCAGAATTTTTGGTTAGTATTGGCTAGACTGGTTCAGCAATTTTGGTTAGTATTGGTTATGCTGGTTCAGCACTATTGTGTAGTATTGGTTAGACTGGTTAAGCACCATTGGTTAGTATTGGTTATGCTGGTTCAGCACTATTGGGTAGTAATGGTTAGACTGGTTTAGCAGTATTGGTAAGTATTGGTTAGACTGGTTTAGCACTATTGGTTAATATTGGTTAGACTGGTTTAACAGTATTGGTGAGCATTAGTTAGACTGGTTCAGCACTATTGTGTAGTATTGGTTAGACTGGTTAAGCACAATTGGTTAGACTGGTTTAGCACTATTGGTAAGTATTGGTTACACTGGTTTAGCACTATTGTGTAGTATTGGTTAGACTGGTTAAGCACCATTGGTTAGACTGGTTTAGCACTATTGGTAAGTATTGGTTAGACTGGTT